>NC_067139.1:44480299-44780299 GCF_903995435.1 Acomys russatus
TGATATGGTGGTGTGTCCTTTGGGTACATGCCCAGGAGTGGTATAACTAGGCCTTGAGGTAAGAGAAACCACCAAACTGATTTCCAAAGTGGCTGTATAAGTTTTAAGTCCCACTAGCAATGAAGCAGTGTTTCCCTTTCTTCACATCCTAACCAGCATGTGACATCACTTGAGTTTATGATCTTAGCCATTCTGACAGGTGTAAGATGGAATCTCAGAGTTGTTTTGATTTGCATTTCCCTGCTAACTAAGGATACTGAACATTTCTTTAGGTCTTTCTCAGTCATTTGAGATTTCTCTATTGAGAGCTCTCTGTTTAGATCTATACTCCATTTTTAATTGAATTATTTGGATTATTCGATAATCTGGTTTCTTGAGTTCTTTGTATATTTCGGATATTAGGTCTCTTTTGGATGTGACATTGGTAACAATCCTCCAGTCTACAGGCTGCCACTTTGTCCTGTCAACAGTGCCCTTGGCCTTGCAGAAGCTTTTCAGTTTCATGAAGCCCCATTCACGTTTTGTACAGGAGCCTTTGTGTTCTGCAGACTTGGATTCCTTGTCATTGTAGAACCTTTCCTTCTTGTGGGAAGCTGACCTGCACCTCAGATGTTGGATGTGGTTGGTTTCATTTCTATCTGGTCTTAGTTAGGACTCAAGACTTCAGATCTGGCCTCCTTGCATGTCTGTTTTGGCTGTGTTATTGCTGCTAGGGTGAGCATGGAACTCAGGTTGCACCAGAGGAATCTCTGCAAGCAATTGACGATCATCACTTAAGCACCACTGAAGAAGTGTTCTCACTGTAAGCTAGTAGGTTGTGGGCTTCAAGTTGCTCACACTTCACTGAAGGGAGACTACAGAAAGAAAGACAGAAGGCCCTCATGGCAAGGCCTGTGTCCCTAGAATCAAGCAAGCCTGAACCAGCTCCATGAGAGCTTTAGATTACACTGATGAAAATAAAGCCATATCTTTTTGCTAGAATGGTATGAGTTGTGTTTCTGTCCCTTGGAAAAGAACCTTTGAGTTCTCTGTGTCACAGTCTACTGAGTATGGGCTCTTTGACTTCATGGACTTTGACTTCAGTAAAAGCTAGCTGACAGAAAACCTGCACACTTTCAATGCAAGGGCATTCATGGTGCCAGGTATATCTGGGGGTTTGCGGGGGAGGGCTTAACACTACTAGCAGGGGGCATTTAGGAGGTAAGCACTTTCTGTAGCAAACACTCATAGAAGGAAGAAGTTAGGCTCTCAGAAGTGGCATTTCAAGCCCTGCTGGAAAAGAGACAACAGTACTCAGCCACCTGAAAGAGACTCTTTCAGCAGCTTAAAGACAGTGGGAGTTGTAGGGCTGCAAAATGGATTTAACTTTTCAGTGTTCCTATAGTGACTAAGTCTTAATCATCATGACAGGATTTCTGTGGCAAATGGAATTAACAATCGCACATGCTTTGGAAATGTTAAATTGTTAATAAGCCCCTTAAAGCTTTTCTTCTCCTTTGAACTCAATGAATAGTTTCTGGCCACAGAACCGGTACATTAAACCACTCTGAGCTGGTAATTGAGGGGCTCTCATAGCCTGCCTAGAATAGAATGTTGTCCAGTGTGGAGAGGACAATATGGAGCCGACTTTGGAATGTTAAGTTTGGCAATTCAAGGAAATATGACTTTCCAATCTATTTAGTAGGTGAGGGTACTGGGCACTGTTGCAACAATCCTTAAAATGCACCCCAGTGCTTGGCTTCAGAACAGCCAGTGTTAAAGTCTAAATGCCACAACTGCTACCTTTTTGGTAGGAGAAGGGCAGCCAAGCAATTCTTAAACAGTCGTGACTATGAGCTGCAGTGTTCCCATGTATAAAATAGGCCCATAATAACTCACTAAAGTGATTTGGAGAAAATTAAAGGAAACCACGGCTCTTCTATGCTTATGAAAATGTGGTGACTATGAGGAATGCAATATGCTTTAGTTTTCATGATAGTGACAGCAAATCTGATCGTTTCTCATCTTCAAGCCAATGTCTGCATTGCTGAATTGGTATAATTTATGCCTCATTAGGGATGATTTAATTCTCAAACCTGAGGACACCGGGTCTCCATGTTTACCTATTGTATGGCACATTCTTGTTCCTGTGGTCGCAGCTGTCACCCTTCTCTGGCGTATGAACCCTTAGAAAAGTGGGTGTAGCTTGGGTGGGGAATCTGTCTCAAGCTCCTAAAATGCCTTGCATATGGCCTGCTGCATGGGTACCTATGGACTCATCCTCTACCTCTTCCTGTGTGACTAGAGGCTCTGCCTGCTGAGAGCACCACTTCCTCTCCCTTCTTGCTTAGCTCAGTGTCCTACAGAGAACAGCTTTTCCATACCCATTCAATGGATGAATGAAAACCCATAAATATTTCCACTGACCCCTTAATAATCACCTATACTCAACCGACTTTCAGGTTTGCTTGGGGAATCCAGTAAGAATACCTATAAAAGATGGTCACTGAGAGGGCAATTAGGGAGATTTTCAGGCAAAAGTAATCGGGCATAGCAAGAAAGATGGTGCAGAACACACTGAAGCCTCAAGAGAAGAGAGACACGGTCCATGTGAGCTGGGTGTCAGTACTGGAGGGCATTTTTCTTTTTCTCTTTCTTTCTTTTCTTTCTTTCTTTCTTTCTTTCTTTCTTTCTTTCTTTCTTTCTTTCTTTCTTTCTTTCATCTAAAATAACAAGCCTTATATGAGTACTGCTGAGACCTGCCACCTTCTTGATGACAGGCCAGAGATGTGAGGACTTGGGAATCATGATCACATCCCCACGCCACTTTTCTCAATAGCTCGGTCCTTGCAAACGCTCAATGACAACTTCAGATCTAAGGGTCGAGTTCGGTGGTAAAGAAACACCTCCCTAGCTCTCACAGGTTCTCAATTCTACCCCAAATACCACAGTATCAAAAGAAAATTTACATTATTTCAATCAGCAGAGAGAAATTCAGAGAAACAAAGGTTTTACTTGACTGTGGTTGAGTTAGGAGACTAGGAGATTGGGACTGTACTTGAGCGAACAACTTAAGTCTGTTAAATGTACAGAGGAAGGCTGGTTTTATTGCTTTGAGTAGAAGAAAGGGTTTACTGTGAAGGGAGAAGGGCTTGATGCTTGAGATCCTGGGTAGGAAAGGACTGCCATTTTCTCTTCCTTCATGGTTAGCCTGCATTATTTCAGACAGGGCCCATAAACCAGCTTAACTTCCAAAGTGATCCAGGCTCTATGGATAGGAATGCTGTGGGAACCTTCCATGGGCACAGTTTGACACATGATTAGCTCTTCTGGCACCCAGGCAGCATGTCTCCATGACCCAGAGACTGGGGTTTTTGAACCGTCAAAAAGAGCGGTGCCTTCCCCACCATAGCAGATGATCTATTCAATAAACACCACACATAGATTTTACAGAAATAGGATGCGATTTGAGAACATCTGCAATTCTCTGGAACATATTGTTGTCACACTTTGACTGAAACTAAATAATAGACATCAGAGTTCCCACCAAATGTTTCGCGTGGAATTTTCTCCTAATAGCATGAATTGCTCCTCCTGAAACGGCATCTGATGGAATTAAAAGTGTCTCAGTCTGTGCATATTAGCACAACTGTCTTTTGGCGCCACCCATGCTCCCAACACTGGTGCCCACTCCTGTTGCAGAGGTGACAATCAAAGAGGAAATATGACTAGGCTTCCCTTATTGCTTCTGTGATTTGCTACAGGTGCCACAAACTCAAGATGGCATTTACTCTTGGATCAGCCAGAACTGCCACCATATAGGAAGCCTGCCAGCTGACCTCATGTGGGCACTCTAAGTTTGTGTCCTCCTGAAATTCCCACCACAGTTCTCAGAGAGGGCTGCTGTTGTCTTCTGTGCCACTTCCAGAGCATTGCAGCCTAGGCCCCAAATGGCACGGTTTGTAGGACACTTGCTCTATTACGCAGGCATTGTCTTTACACATTTTATTTACAGTATCTCACTGAGTATAACCAAATCCTTTGAGGTCCTACCATGCAAACCCCAAACTAACAGATGAAGATGCCAGAGAGGCCTCCACCCCAGGCCTGGTTTCGCCACAAGCTTGCTCAATCCTGTTCCACTTGATGGCATGTAGGAGCAACCATTTTAAACACAAGATGTAGACTCTAAAGTTGAAGCTCCGCAACCTTACCTGTGCTGGCTACACAATCTTGGGCAAACACTGGCTCCATACCTCAGCTTTCTCTTGTGTAAAATGAGAAGAAAAGAATACTGCCCATGACTGGGGAAAGGTGATCAGAACTGTAATAATCAGAATGCCCTTGGCTCTCCAGCCAGGAACACCAGGCACTGATTTATTTTGGTAAAGCAGCTTTGAAACTAGGTCCTGCGAATCTCACGCAGAAATGGATTACACCTCTTCTCCATTTTCAGCCCATCTCCTAAGGGATCTTAGGGTCATGTCTTCCTTCTCAGAAAGCATAACTTCTCAATTCCTTCATCCCATCTCTTTCTGTTGAGTACTTTTCAGACACACTAGGCTATTTCACCCTGAAGCTGCCCAGCTCCCTTCTGCCACGTGCTGCATAAACATAAGCAACATGGTTTTCTCTGTCTTCTCCATCCTCCTCCAAGAAGACAGCTGTGGAAACAGCTGGCTTGTCTTGAATGTTGTCCTTTAAACTCTGAAAATTTTTCTTTTGAGTCCATTTTTGAGTTCTTTTATTAACAAGATTAATAATCCCCAAAGAAACTGCAATTTCTTGAGTAGCATAGAGTGGGGGGGGGCAGTGGTGGTTACCAAAACTTCCAGCAATACCTACTTGTCTTACTTGTTGCTATGACTGATACGGGCAATTTTAAAAATTTATTTATTTATTGTATATGAGTGATTTATCTGCAGAAGAGGGCATCCAATCGTATTATAGGTGGTTGTGAACTACCATGTTGTTGCTGGGAATTGAACACAGGACCTCTGGAAGAGCAGGTGGTGCTCTTAGCCACTGAGCCATCTCTCCAGTCCAATAAGGACAATTTAAAAAAAAAAAAAAAAAACCTTACACCAAAACCCAAGAAACAATCTGATCAAGGCAACGTAAGGGGAGAGGGTTCATTTTGATGCATGGTTTAAGTCATCATGGTTATGGGATGGAAGGTTTGGCAACAGGAGCAGAAGGCAGCCAGTCACCAGGTCTATCTAGTCTGGAAACAAAGAGGGATGAAATCTGGTGCTTAGTTCAGATCCTACTATTTATTCTGTCTGCGACCTCAACCAATGGATGGGTACTAACCACATTCAGAATAGTGTTTTCACCTCCGTTAACCCTTTCTGGAAACCCTCTCACCGACATGCCCATGTCAACTATGTAATTCTAAGTCTTGTCAAGCTGACAACCAAGATGAAGCACCTCAAGCCCACCCCTTGCCTGGTCCTAATGTCTCATTTTTATCACAGTGCAATCTGCAATTTGTTTATCTCT
This sequence comes from Acomys russatus, assembly GCF_903995435.1. NCBI lineage: Eukaryota > Metazoa > Chordata > Mammalia > Rodentia > Muridae > Acomys > Acomys russatus. The sequence continues at coordinate 44,485,781 of NC_067139.1, forward strand.
AAAGCTCCCCATAACCGTAATGGTCTCAACCCTATTCAACAATCCAAAACCTAGTTTTTTCTGACATTCAAAAAAAAATCATAACTGTGAGCTTCTATAATTTATGTTTAGAAGTTAGATACTCCTGGTACAGAGGAGAGAGAAGCCTTCTCATCCCAAGAGCCTGAGTGGAGCCGTCATGCTACATGCTACATGCTTTAGCACATTTCTGGCACCTTGGTGCTAGCCTCCATGATCCTGTAACTCTTGTGGCTTACATACCTACAAAACTAGCATCCTGTGGACGATGTTGCAGAAGTTTTTTTCCAGCCAGTATGAAATCTGATCCCTTCTACCACAGCCTTGGACCTTCTGTAAAACCTTGGTACCTTTGAAAATAGCTCCTTAGGTGACTGCATTCTATCAGGGAACCACTGGAGGTACATTCTGTATTCTAGCTCTGTCCTTTCCAATGGATTGTCACTTTAGTTTCCTTCAGTGGGTGGGGTCTTGCCCTCACGTTTCCTAGTTTCCTACTACAAAGTAGGTTTCTCCTTAGTTGTTAAACCCATAGCAATCCCAGCTGCTTCCTCTGCATTTCTTGTGAGCATCTCCTATCTCCTTCATATGCCTTTCCTCTTCAAAGTTGTGCTTTTTCCATATCTCTCTGTCCTATATGCTGCTCCCTCACAGAATAAACCTTTATTCTATACAAGTTGATTGAACCAAGGCATTTGTGACAGTACTGGAAAGCTGATTAGCATATCCTCTCAAAGACGTCCTTTTCTGAGAAAATGAGATATATGTATACGTAAAAGACAAATCACATTTGTGGGTGATTCCCAGAAAAGCAAAATAGGTTTCAGTATCTGCCGATTAGGAGTGCCTGGGACACAGCTCTTGGCACAACACAGCCCAAGACTGTGTTGTTGTACTGAAGAAGGGTGAAACAATGTTTTGGCAGTGTCTGACTCAGTACTGGGTAAGGAGCTTAGAGTCACTGGTGTCCTACATTTAATATCTATGCCAAAGAAATGTCCAGGATGACCAGGAGGCAAAATCAATGTGTCTCGACCTTCCTTTATCTTTAGGTCAGCTCAGTTCTCAATGCCTGGGTCACTGCCTCCTTGGCAAAGCTCTATCTCCAGAAGTATTTACATTAGGATTCATAAGAGTAGCAAAATTACAGTCATGAAGGAGCAATGAAATAATTTTGTGGTTGGGGGTCACCACAACATGAGAAACTGTATTAAAGGGTCACAGACTTAGGAAGGTTGAGAACCAATGATTTAGCTTGTGGTACTTGAAGCAAGGGGGATTTAAGTGAGATTTGATGCCTTTTTCTTCCTCCTCTGCACTTTCAAATCGTTTCACTGGCCATCCTACCAAGAATTATAAAAATCCACGTGGATTCAGTCCTATGTCTACTATTGCCACTAATGGTCCTAGCCCTGCTTTTTTAAATCATCAAAAGCTGAAAAACTCAGAAGAGACAAATTTCCCATGTGCAACATAACTCATCGTAAAATGCTATTTGCCTGTTAGAATTTCAGAAAATTTCAAAGGCAAAACATCTCTCAAGTGATATCAAAACACAATTTGGTTTTGCTTTTGGATAAAGCAATGTGTGTTAGGGGCATGTGGCTTGGAGACTCTCTCCTTTCTTACCCCTTTGTAACAGGGTTTTCAATTGATGCTATTATTACATAATTTTCAAGGCATCAAGACAGATTTTAATTCATTTAATAATTAGGTCAATAAAAACCATTACAGCTGAGAGTACCATTAAAAGTCCATAATGTTACCTTAATGGGAGAAAACTAATATAGTTCTGTTGGAATTTTTCCATGAAATTAATATTATAGAACTTTAGTGGGTGTCTTAAATAGCTTAAATAGACATTTTTATTAACAGAACCAATCATAGAATTATAACACATGAAAATCATTACATTTGCTCTGATGAAGTATCCATCTACGTTCACTGGGTTTTATCAGTCTTGTTCCTGTGACGATCTTAAATATATGCTACCATTGAGCAGTATATTAATCTCACTGCCCACAGCTCCCTCAGAGCTGATGGTGACTTCTCTTTGACCACTAAGACTCTACTTCCTGGAGACACTCCCCTCTCTCCCACAGATAGCCATTAAAGTCCTGTAAGTACCTTTCTCTGACGGAGCTCAGGAAGGCACACAACACGGAATGGGCTCTATCTATACTCCCAGGAATGTTCATCCTGAGACATTCATTAGCAAATCATTCAAGGCAGACTAGAGTCGGGCAGTTCACTGTGAATTCGGTCAGTTCTGACGAGAATGGCTGGATAGCTACAGCACCTTCCTCAAGATTCCCACTTCAGACTATGTAAATCCTTTGATTCTGCGAGTTATGTAAAACCACAAGCCACTAAGTACAGAGACATCACTGTCAGGAGGGCCAAGGGAGGTTGGGGCGAGACCACAGGTAGCCGAAGGCCTAAGTCCCAGGTACAAATGACTCCTGTCTGCTGACAAAGCGTTTGGTAACAAACCTGAAGAAGCCGCAGCATGGGTGCAGACAGCAGGCACTTCTGGGCTGGCAAGGCTGCGCTGGAGCAGTGACTCCGTGGTCAGCAGGACCAAGACGGCCACTGCTGGGCGGCCACTGCTGGCTTAGCTCCCTTCTCTATGCTTTCAGCATCAGGAGACAAAAGTCTGTGCTGACGCCAAGAAAGGAGACTCCCAGGAAAACAGTGTCCAGCGGCATGGCTGGCAGAGATCGTGAAGCTGACCTTTAGAGGAACTGAAGGTCTCTCGGTGGCATCAGGGTATGGGACACACTGAGCACAGGGGCCGAAAGAAAAAGCTCTCAGGCAGCTCGTGAGCAGAGCAGCTGTTACCAAGGCCGGAGCCTGTGAGGAAGGGCACTAAGTCTGCTAGCAGGAGTAAGATTTAGAGTCACTAATAACATAGACACACACATATTCAGATACTTCTCAGAGTCGATCTTCTACGTTCTGTTCTGACCATAAAAATCAGTGAGACCATAAGTAGGTTAATCAAGTTGACGTCAACATTTTACAATGAGTACAAATAGCCAAACACTGCATTATAGCTCAGATAGATACCTCAGATAGCAATTCCTATATTTAAATAATAATCCTATTATACATTATACAAATAAAGAGAATGTTAAATCAATAGTTAGATTTTTAAAAATGCTTATCAATTAAAGACAGGTGCAAAAGAAAGGGGAGAGAAAAGAAAAACCGGTAAAGGTAGGGCAGGAGAAGGAAGGCAGGCAGGCTTGGGCAGCAGCCCTCATTCAACCACCAGAGAAACTGAGAGAAGACAGACCTTCCTCCCGCGTGTGTTCCCAGCAGCCTCAGCAGAAGGTGCAATGTCCTCCAGCCCGCATCTTTACAAGGGACCTGCAGGAAGTGCCACTCTCCATCACAATGGATTTCTTCCCAGGCCCTTAGAGGCTAATTTGCATCCAGCTACCATAGTAAAAGCAGGGCCAGGAACCAGGGTGGGCGCACAGAAGGACAGAAGGACCTCACCCACCCGACCGAGAAAGCACCCATAAGTCGGTCACACTGGTAAAGTTTAAAATGCCATATAAAACAGAGGAAAACAGATCAAAGAATGGTAGAATACAGATGCTTTCTTCTTACAGTCCAGGGTCTCCTGGAGTCTCACAGACCAGAACATGTTGGGGCCTTTCTTTCTCCATGGAGAATAAAAGGGGTGGGGGAAGGGCGTTGACAGCGAGTGTGGAATCCAGCTGGAAAACTACCCAGGAGTCAGCAAATTGTGCCTAGAAGTCTGATAGGCTGGGACTCCTTTGAAGGAAAACCTGGAGGAGCTCCGATAAACTATATTTCGGAAAGGGTATGGTCGGAAGCGCCCTTTGCTACCATTTATTCAGTTTAGTTTGAAAAACTATTGGACACTAACTTGGGATCTACTGTTCCAGTAGCAAATATTTTTATGAAAATTACCAAATATTCTCCAGAACAGGGACTCTTGTCAACAAATGGATCCCTGATATATAAAGGTATCTTGCACGTGCGCGTGCACACAAAGCGCTCTTTGGGGAGACTTTTTTTAATGGTTCAGTGAAGGACTTTCACAACATCATGAAAATTTAAAGATTGCTCTGATGCCATCCATCACCCTGGGAGGAAGGAGAGGAGAACAGAGACAGTGGACTTGCGGCTTTTGAGGCTATGACCAACTTCCAGTTTATTCCACTCAAGCAGCAGAGGTTAACAACTGGGAAGCGGAAACCATCGAGGAATAGAAAATTATTTACAAACAAACCAAGCAGGCTGTACAACCCATTCGCTTCTTTCGTTCTGACACTTGCCAGGAAGTATAACTGCATTACACTTTTCTCCATATTATTTAAATTAAATTATCAAATGCAAATGCTAAGTATGAACCTCTCAGCAAAGAGCTGGATGGTAATGCCACAGTCTGCTATTCAAGCTAAAAGCTGATTACTGGTCCTGGGGCTATAAACATGCCAGGCAATAATTTAATTGCCTTGCAGGTAGAGGGTTAGGCAGCATTTTTGTTCTCTTTCTGGAACGCAGTGTGACTGTTTAATACAACTTAATGATCGTAAACATACACAAGAAGCCTCCGTGTGACACCTGTTTTATGGGAAAGAGAAGCTATAACAAATTTTTGCAAAGCTCAAGGAACCTGGCGGTGCCAGATTTTTCAATCACTGGGCAAAAAGGTTTCTCACGGAGCAGCCTGGTTTTTTTTGTTTTTTGTTTTTTGTTTTTTGTTTTTTGTTTTTTGTTTTTGCTTCTGGTTCAGAGAGTTAACCAACACATTTGCAGAATGGATTTAAAAAACTATAATGAAGTCCAGGTGCAGAGACCATTTTATAACAGCTAATTTGTGCCCTGTGTTCAACTGACATGTTCACCGGGGTATGCATAGCTCTTTCTCAAGTCACCTGTGAAGACAGAAATCCCTGTAAGTAACCAACTGAGAGAGAAAAGGCTACAGTGTAGTTAGGAGGACAGCTAGTACTTTCTGGGCCTTTCATTGCAGAAGCTCACACCAGAGGATGAAAGGAGCTTAGGAAAGGCAGAAGAGGAAGTGATAGAGAGGGGAGGGCAGGAGACAGACTAACATTGGATGACCTCCTTGGATCCTGGAGGTCTTCAAGCACTGGCACCTTGAAATCCCAAGGGTCAAAGTCATTCTCTACTTCCTAGTATGGCGCAAAGAGACAAAGGCAAAGAAAGGAGACCTTAAAGCCTGGGCCCAACTTGAATGCTCATTTTCAAATAATTGCAACACAGAAATTCCTCTATAAAGCTCCAGAATTCACCAGAACTTTACTTGCTCACGTGGGGTCCACCTCTGATAACTATGAACCAACTTCATTGAGCACTGTGTGCCAGGAACCACCTCGTGTACTCGCTTTGTAGGGGGTATTTGACTAACAGCAGCCCCACAGTGAGCTTCCATTCATTGTAAAGTACACATGAAGCTGCCTGAAGTAATTGGTACTTTATTTATGTATTATTTGTGAGCCAGGACCTCATGTATCCTAGGCTGGCCTTGAACTTGCCATGCAGATAAGGGAGATCTTGAACTCCTAATCCTCCTGCCTACACTGGTGGGATCACATGCAGATGCTGTCAAACTCAGATTAAGCAGTGCTAGGGATGGACTTCGTGGCTTGCTTTGTGCATGCTGAGGAAGCATTTTACTGTTGAGCTGTACCCCGCCCCCCCACCCCCACCCATCTGTACCTAATTTGATAATAGTAAGGTGTAAATGTTTCTCCTCCACTTTTATGCCTCACTGCTTTAAGAAACCTCCTCCTTTTTAAGGCTGTATATTGTACATGTTTCACATCTATAAAGCCAAGAATGATTTTTCTCAAAGGGGGGAGAGGGCCAGTAAATACAAAGCTGCCATACTGTTAGCCATAATTAATTCTTGGTGGTGAGAGCACAGATTGCTATTTTCTTCTCTGTATGTTTCTGAATGTTAAGCTTCTGTAAATAAGTAAATGGAGATTTTATATTTAAACAAGGAAAAGGCAAAAGGAAGAGGCTGCCCTCGTAAGCATTGCAGCGTGAGAGAACAAAGCTCGCACTGTGTATTGGAGTAGAGAGAACCCTGACTCTTCAAAGGGTCTGTGTGGGTGCCAGGAAAAATGCTGAGCAATGTTGAAATGGGGACCACCTGTGCATGGAGCGGATTCTACTGTTTCCACTAAGAAGCTGAAAGGGAGGAGGCTTGAGCTGGCCTCTGAGCGGACGTCCCATGGCATGCCCTCTGACCCTTCCTCATGTCCTCTCTTCTGCCTTCAGAATCCTTTTCATAGCCCTGAAGGTCTCGGGCCTATAACTACATCACACTCTTTCCCTTAATTGGAAAGCCCTTTTGGCCATGTGAATTCACTCTACAAAACGTACCAAATGTTTTCCATTCTGCACACATTCACAGAGGTTCCTGGCTGTAAGCCACTGTTGCCCTAGCAGGGGCCAGAAGACACCAGGTGGCAAATCCCAGGCCTGCTCAGGCCCACTGGATGCTTTCTATGGCTTCCTCCTCGGTGCTAGAATTTAGATGGTAAATAACATTCCCAACCCCAGGTGTTAGAGAGCTTGATTATCATCAGCCCATGGCACCATTAGGAAATAATGCACCCTTAAGCAGGGCCTGATGAAAATGAAGTCACCGGGACAATCACCGGGACAAGATCCTCCCCCCACCCCACCCCTTAAGCATAGTTTTTCCCTTAATTGATTTGTTTAATCCCAGCCCCTCCCCCTCATTTCGTCCTGTTCTTCTCAGAGAAGAGGAAACCCTCAAGGGGTACTGATACATTCTGGCATCTTAAATCACAGCAGGACTAAGTGCACCCTCTCTCTCTCTGAGGCCTGACAAGGCTGCCCAGCTAGGGGAAAGGGATCCCAAAGGCAAGCAACAGAGGCAGTGACAGCCCCTACTCCCATAGTTAGGGAACACACATGATGACCAAGCTGCATGTCTGCTATAACTTCCTGTTAGACAGGAAGTCTGCACGGTTCTCAGAAACCTTCTTGTAACTTTCTTATTTTTGATCTATCTGTCTTTACCCATGGGTACTGCCTGCCCGATGGATCCAGAAAGCCCTGAATCACAGTTTGCATTGTGTTTTCTTTTTAAATGATTTTATTTCTGTCTTTTTATCGAGATATAAGACCTTTATGTAGGCTTGGTGTTTTGGCATCCCACTGATGAGCACAGGGAAGGTACCTGTCATGAAAACAGTCAAAGAACCATTGCTCTAATCTCCAGGGGAGACAGAGTTGGTCTGAACAGCACACAAGAGGAAAGAATAAAACCGTGAGTCAAAAAATATATTCTTTATGTTAGGACAATGCAACAAGTGTGAGGACTTGAGTTCAGAGCCCCAGCACCCATATCTGTAACTGAGTGCAGAGAAGCTGAGGCAGAGTGGGTAAGCTCGTCTCAAAAAATTGTGTGGACCCAATGTGTTGGATATCTATCTCTGTCCTCCATGTGCACACATATGGACTCCCCTCTCCTCCAGCACACACAACACATGTAGAATTATGCAAATCAACCTCTGGCCTCCATGTACACACATACACACATGCACCCCATACCTACATACCCATAAACACATATACACATGCATCATAACACACACACACACACGAATCTCATCTTTAAATTGCACTTTCTACCTTGAACTGTTAATAGTACCTGACATATCTTACTTGACCACACTCTCCTAAGACAGATCCCTAAGACGGAAGTAGCCCAGCTAAGGGATGTACACATACTAAGCACAGGATGGCTATCAGTCTAATAATCAGCAACTTCAATCCTGAAGCCCTCGAGTCAGTGTTGCTGCTAAATTTAGAAGCTGACAAGAATCCGTTCTTTCCTCTACTCACTAAATAGAAAACTTAGTATGTTAGTGATCTGTGTCAAGAGACTAAGATATCATTCCTACTTTACAGACAGGGACAGGACTCGTTTGTTCCATAACATTGAGACAGAAAGTAGTTTCAAGCTGATATCTCACAGGGAAGCGCTGGCCAGGCAAGGTTACTGCTTTAATGTCAGTGATGAGAGCAAGAGATAGACACTGGCAAGGCAATAGATGGGATTCTGAAAGTGGGCAGCCCTAATTCCTGGCCAACGGCAGGAAATGTCGTCTTCTCCAGGAGTGTCAGAGTGGAGCCCTGTTTTCTTACCTGCTAATGAGTACCTGACCTGCAGGTCTGTGACTGAAATCTAGACACTCATCTTTTCAGGTTCAGCAGCTTTGGACTTGGATCTCTGGGTTTTCATGGTACAAATGGGTTATATTCATCCCCAAATTCAGCTGAGTGACGTTGGGGTTTCTGCTCTGGATTTTAGGACTCTTCTTCTGGATCTTAAGTAGCCTCAGGGCTCTGCTGGGGCTGCTCTTCTGGTCTAAAGAATGGACTATGTGTTGGGGACGGTAGGCCGTATGGCCAGTGTTCAGCCATCTTGTCAGAGCCTAGGTTTCTATTTTTCCAGCAGTCTGTCATTTACCAGAAACAAGCTGACCCTGTCATGGTTCAGCAGTTAGACTAAAGATAAGATTTAGATGGAGCCACCCTGTTGTAGTTTAGCAGTTAGATCAGATAAAGATAGTAAAATATTCGGTGTGGCAGAATGTTGTGACCTGCTTGGAATTCCTCACATCTTGAGATAACCTGCAGCTGGGTTGCCATAGCAATATGCTTCCCTGCCCCCTGCCTTATAAAACCTTCTACCTGAAAAATAAAATTTGAGAGCTCGATTAAATACTTGCTCTCCTTCTTTGAATCTTGTGTTCTGTCCCTACACAGGAGAATTCTCCTCCTGAGCGTTAATTGAACCCTGGCAGGCCGGGTCAGCTATGCCTCTGACCTTGGGTTTAGAGGTGACTACTATTGTCTCCTCACTTAGGAGTGAATTGGGGCTGGAGAGTTGGCTCAGCTGTTAAGAGCACTGTTGCTCCTTCTGGAGGACCTAGGATTGAGTCCCAGAATCCACATGGTGATGTGCACCTGTCTGTAACTGTAGCCCCAGGGGATTCAAAGCCCTCTTCTTACTTTCATGGACACTAGATATGTACACAGTACACATACATACATGTATGCAAAACACTCATAACAGAATAAATAATAATAGAATATAGTAAATAAATAATAGAATGAATCTAAAACCATTTAAAGTAACAACAACAAAGCCATTAATTCAGCTGGGTTTCTAAATCACCTGGCCAAGAGACCACTCACTATGAAGACTGATCACTTAAAGCCATGCTGAAGAGATGGGGGTGGGGAGGGGGGGGGAAGGCATCTAATTATCCTTTAAATGGGATAATACACTCACAATTCCCCTTGGGGCTTGAGTAAACCTGGTTGCTTTTCTAACTAACTTGTAAAACTGTAACCTTTCTTTTTTCTTTCTTCTGGGTACCAGCCAGAACCTGGACATGCTTTCCTGACACTTCCTCACTCTTTCCTCTACCCTACTGGGACCCCACATCTTGTTATGCAATTGCTTTCCTGCTCTGCAGCTCTTAGCGGACCTACATAATTCACTTAAAAATCATGGCCTGCTTTTCTTCTTTCTTTCTTTCTTTCTTTCTTTCTTTCTTTCTTTCTGCCTTCCTTCCTTCCTTTCTGTCTTTCTTTCTTTGTTCCTTCATTCCTTGCTCTCTTTCTTTTTTCTTCCTCTCTTTCCTTCCTTCTCCTCCTCTTTCATCTTCCTGCTCCTGAAAATGGATGAGAGGTCAGGCTTGCCTGCTGCGTTGTTTCTCTCACAAACTTTATTATACTTATCCTTCCTAGGTTCTTTCTTAAATTATTTATATTGATAATAAGAACCCCCCAAAATGGGACCCTAATTTCTTTGGCAACAAATAAAGCCAACCCTTTGAAAAGATAGAAAAATTGTTTTCAACCCTGGCCACTCAGTACCTTCTGAGATGACCTCAGGGCTATTCTAAAACCACACCCTCTTACCTGTCCTGAGCACTTGACAGCACATGATGTCCCAAGCTGAGCTCTTGCCCCCTCAAGGATAAAATAACTAGTAACCAATCATTTTAAAGGTCAACTAACCAATCATATTTGTACTAACTTCTGCTTCTGTAGGAGTATAAAAGACCCGAGCGTGGCTTATTCAGGGTCTCCAGCTCAATAGAGCTTGGTAGACCCCATCGCAATGGATCAATAAAGTATCCCTTGCTGTTTGCATCAGACTGGACTCTTATGTCTCATTGGGCTCCAGGAAGTAGGACCTAGTGCCCCCCACCCCAGGTCTTACACCTTAAAGTTTCAGGTATTACCATTTCCAGTCGCTGAGCAACACCTAGGCCAGCAAGTGGCATTGCTCCCATGGATAGTGGACCACACAGTAGGCAGGAGAATGGCTCCTGCTTCATTAGCAGGCTGAAGAGTGGTGCAGCCTGGATTTGTAAGTGAGAATTTAAAGTGATGATTTGCAAGGCAGAATCCTTCACTTAACAACACACTTTACATAGGAACAAAAGCAGGAGGCAGTCAGGCTTTTAATGGAAGTCTTCCCTCTCACTTGTCACTTAGCAAAGTCTTCAGTGGACTCTGCTAAGTAAGGAAGTTCTTGACCTTCTCAGGCTATTAAGAGTGACCCCATCCCCTAAAGCAAAGTGGCTTTGTTCTCCAAATTTCCTTTTATTGTTTGCCTTGGACAACCAAACCTGAACAAAACAGCCTCAAGGAGAAGGCCAGGTAATAACTCTTATTTGCGTCAGCTGGAGATGCTGCATAGGAAGGATTTTTTTATTTTTTTAAGAATATCAGGATGAAAGGAGACAGCAGAAGTTTAAGGATAGATCCTGAGCAGTGATGAAGGTTCTGGAGCAGCTTCTCAGAATTGACACTTTAAACATTTTGAACAGAAGGAAAGTGTATGTGCCCAACAAATAATCTGATCCTTCAAGAGGGCAAGGGTCTCAGGGGTCTCTCAAAGAGTGACTGTAGCATTGTTAACCATTTTAGGGCAGATATTCTCATTTCAGGGATCCCAAGGGATTAGCTCCTCCCTTTCCCCCCCCCCCCCCATCTCCAAGATGCCAGTTAAAGAGAGGAGTAAAGGTGAGAAGCAGAGAGAGGAGATTTAATCATTGTAGCATACTGGGAGTGGAACAAGACCCCCAAATCAATCTTCTAGGTTTCAATAGAGGAAAATTGGGCAAGAGGCATGCACACCTTAGCAGTGCCAAACCAAGTGTGCCTGCATGATCATCAGCTCAGCCTTGCTTCTCTAACATGGCTTCCTGAAGTCTTCTGCTTGCCAGGACACATACTCCAGGACAGATAATTGCCTTCAATGTTCTCCTCCTTTGCTGTCCCAGAACTCAAGGTGACTTCAGGCTTAGGACAAAGACTGCTATCCTTCTTCCTCCATTCTGCCGGCGGAGTGTGATAGGCAGCAAGGCAATGTGTAGATACACAAGCCCCTTGATTACCATGTCCATATGCAGAGTCAGTCTGGAATCCGAGTTAACGGAAAGAAAGATACAAAATGAAGGCAGAGATGCAAGGCTTGCATTCTGCTTTTATTTGCCCCACGGACTTACGTGGGCAGTCAATGTTTCTTAGAGAAATCAGTTTCTAAATACCTGTCATAGCACTAGCTTGTGCTTCCGCTTCCTTTGGTGCAAGGAGGAAATCAGAGAGCCCACAAGGACAACTCACAATTATTATTTGCAAGTTTATATTCTAAGATGTGACCATGGCCTGGTAGGTTGGCCTAGGCCTGTGATCCTAGCACAAGGGAGAGTAAGTCAGAGAGGTCAAGAGTTCAAAGTCAGCCTGGGCTACATAATAAGACTGTCTCAAAACAGAACATCAACAACAGTAAAGGAAACAAAATAAATACACAATCTGCCCCCACCCCATCTCAAATCTTTCTGGGCATGTTGTGAGTTAAGTTTACAGCATCTTAGGGTGGAGGAAGATATCATTATCTTCACTGCAGGCAGTGCTGCAGGGATGGGGTGGGGTGGGGCGGGGTGTCCCCTGAGGAAGAAAGCATCAGTAGGCCTGGTTCTCTCTGCTGACTCCTATATAGGAACTGGGAGTCTGCGGGCATAGGCCTACCCAACCTAGAAAGGTCAGAGCTGTTACCCAAGTGAACTGAGTGCTGGGTATTTGCCCAACTCCACTTTCTCTCTCCAAGTATTCTCTAAACACTTGCTACTAGATTGACCTAATCATAGTGTCTGGCATAGGAGCTAAGAACCTTATTGTTGGCCAGTTTCTAGGCTGAGAATCTACCTGGAGTGGGTGGAAGAGGTGTTTTCTGTCTGCCTTAGAGCAGTGGGAGTGTAAAATGTGGGCAGTGGAGGTTAGAGGTGAACGGCGGAGCTGTACAGAGGGATGGAATCACACTACACAACAGATCCACTTAAGAGGTTTAATAGGGAAATACAAGAACTGTCTCTGGAGACTGGAGACAGGAGACGACAGAAGGGGGGGGGAGAGAGAAAGAGGGAGAGAGGGAGGGAGGGAGGGAGAGAAAGAACACACCACTCGGATGGTCTGTTCTTTTATATGGCCCTGGGCAAGACCACGCCCCCATGACAAGTAAGCAGCAACATCACAGAATCCTAACAGGGAGTCTGCCTGTGATCAACCTCCCCTGTGAGGTACACAGCTCCCTGTACCCTGAGCACCTACTCGTTCAGAGCTTGTGATGATGACAGAAAGGAAGGCCACTCAGGCACCGGACTAGAGCTCAGATTCCCTGGTTCCAACATCAAAGGCAGTTTATTACAATCCTCATGCTGCGGGCGAGAGTGGTGGAACTCAGGCTCTCCATAGCAGGTTCTAAGCAAAGGTCACAAACCCACCAAGAAGGTCCCTGCATTCTTCCACCCGTTTCCTGTTCTGGAAAGATATCCTTTCTTCCTTCCTTGCAGGCAAGGGATGAAAGTTCACAGTAAACATCTGAACAAACAAGCCTTCCTTGGTTTCCCTCAGTTTAAGCCTTAGATCCATCTCTTTTGCCCTGTCACATTTCTCTACAACTTCCACATTTACTACTTTCAAGCACCAAAATCACAATCAAATGGTATTACTATGACCATGCCTTCTAGTTCTTATTTCCTGTGAAGGTTCCCATGCCATATAACATATTAGACACATGTGTGCTTTCTCTTAGCCAGCTGTCTTTTGTCATCAGGGTACCATCCCTGAAGCTAGGATGTTGAGCTGGGAGGATGTTTGCTTTCCCTCCCTACAGAGTCATGGAGATTGAGGTGAAGGATAACTGGTCCCAGGACACAGGACTGAACCCTCCTCCTGGGTCTTCCTACACACCCACTCCCTCTCTTCTGCTCCAGACCTCCCGCCTGAGCTCCAGCCTTCTCTGTGTCAAGGTATAACAAATCAACCCTCTAGGATTCTGATACATGACCAAGAGAACTGTTGCTTTCAAGGAGAGGAAAGGGTCACAGAAAAGTCTAGAATGTGACCTTTCTTTCTTTCTTTCTTTCTTTCTTTCTTTCTTTCTTTTCTTTCTTTTTCTAATCAGCACACAGGCAATGCTTCAAGCTCTCTAAGCTTCATTTTTAGGCATCTTACTGATCAGGATCTTTAAAATCCCCTGACAAAGGGTCTGAAGCGGGACCGTAACTAAAGAATATCAGGCAAAGTAGTGCACTCAGTGTGTAGGTGGCCCCCATCTAAAACTCATAATAGTCTGTTTTACAAATCATAGAGGCACAGAAAGAAAGCAAAGCAAAGCCAGACCTGCCAGTCACCATAAAGCTGACATGTGGGGGAAACTGGCCCTAGTTTGCCATCCTCATTTCAGATCCACACTGGCATTTCTTGGCCATGTGACTTTTTGTCTACTTGCTTCTGTCACACCATCCACAGCCATTGAATTAGACAGGTCCTCACACACTGGCAGAATGCATGGATCCCTAATCTGTAGGGTTAGAATGCAGGTGTGGAGCATGGGGTGTGCACCCAGTGACTCAGGACAAACTGCAGTGCTGCCCAGCATAGACTACCAAAGGCATATGCACACCTCATGTCTAGACAGACAGAGATGACGGGAAAGCCCTTGGCAAAACAAGATGGTGTCTTTTGCTGTTACGCATTTAGCTGCATTCAGACCGATCTAAAAGGAGAGTAGCCTCAAAGAAAGCCCTTGACACACCATTCAGGGAGGTAAAACAAGGACGGAGGTCTTTGGTGCGCCATCCTGGGTGTATGCAGTCAGCCCTACCCTCATAGCAAAGCCTAATAAGAAAATTTGCATGAGGACACACAGAAATTTCCATATGAGAGAGAAGCAGGAAGGATATGGAAAGGCTAGATACAGTAAGGAAGCTCTGAAATCACACTTTGAAGTGTTGCGCTATTCCTAATTAGACAGGATTTAATCAGGATCTTAGGGAAGTCTCTCCTTTGGTCTCGCAGATACAGTGGCATATATTTGGAGTGGAGGTGGAGTATCTACCCTAACAGCAGCTAGAAAGATGTGATGCCTTCATTAAGTGTAGCACCATGGGAAGTACCTACTGCATCAGAGATGCCAACAGGAAAGCACTCTTGGGTGTCATCAGCAAAAGCCAGGGCCAGGGCAAGGCAGCAGGATATGAAGGTTCTGAGAGCAAGAAAAGACTCTGGAGTTCCTCTGGTCTTTCGCTTTGCAACGGTAGGAACTGATGCTCAGAAAGTTGTGTGGCTTCTTTCAAGTCGCACAGTGAGTTAGAACCCAGGCTTCCCAAGTCTCAGGCAAAAGCAAGCAATTATCTCATAATATAGGCAGTTATAGCCCACAGCGGTAGCAGACCCTCATTTATGAAGTCCCACAGCAGTAGTAGACCCTAGTTCACACTGCCATTTTGGAAAAGGTGCATGGGAAGGGGTTATATCTAGTGGCGGTTTCCCATGGAAAAGTGAGGGACAGGACACAATAAGATGGAAATGGTGATGTCACTAGGGGATGGCGGAGAAGCAACACTGAAAACACCATCCCAACAAAGAGAAAATAGACTTCAGTTTGGGTTTATGCAGAGGATAGAGAACTAATATGTAGATCAGAAATAAGCAGAATTACTTTATTGTGCTAAAATATACATAAAATAAAATGTATCGCTACCTATTTTAAGCTACAATTCAGTGACACTTAGAATAATCACAATGCACAACTAATACTGTCATCTAGATACAGGTGTGTCCAACCTGAAGGCTACAGGCTGCATGCATTCCAGGATTGCTAGGAATATAGTCCAACACATTTATAGATGATCATAGCATATCACAATGGCAAAAAAGTAGATGCCCCTGATTACCCTAGACATTCTCATTATCCCCAAGGGAAACTCTGTACCCATTAAGTAGTAATTCATCCTTGCTCCATCCTCACTTGTCTCTAACCCTGTTAACACTAATGTACTTTCTGCCACTCTGGACTTGCCTAGTACAGGTATTTTGCACGAACAGCATCCTGAAATGCATGTTCTTTTAAGGTCTAGGGAAGGTGTGTGTGTGTGTGTGTGTGTGTGTGTGTGTGTGTGTGTGTGTGTAAGAGTTGTGTATGCATATGTGAGAGAGACAGAGAGAGTATGTGTGTGTGAGTGTGTGTGTGACAGAGAGAGACACATACACATATACACACACAGAGATAATGTGTGTGTGTGAGAGAGAGAGAACGTGTGTGTATAAGAGAGTGTGTGTATGCGTGTGTAAGAGAGTGTGTGTATGTGTGTATGAGAGAGAGAAAGAGAAAGAAGAGCATGTGTATATGTGTGAATGTGTGTGTGTGTAAGAGAGAGAGAGCGTGTGTGTGTGTGTGTGTGTGTGTGTGTGTGTGTGTATGTATGGAAGAGGGGGTGGGTATTATGTAGGGGGTTGTGTTTCTGTGTTTGCACTGTGTGCACATGTTTGTAGAACCCAAAGTTCAACTCCAGGTGTCTACCTCGGTTGTTCTTCTGTTGTATGACTTGAATCATAGTTTCTCACTGAGTTTGGAGCTCACCAGTTAAGCTAGAGTAACAGGTCAGTAAGCTCCAAGGAATTTCCCATTTCTGCCCTCCCCACAGTGCTAGGTTTATAGATGTGTGCTTTTAAGTGGGTACTGGGGATTTGAACACAGGTCCTTGTGCTTTTTTTTTTTTTGGGGGGGGGCAGATACTTTACTGAGTGAGGCATGTCTCCAGCCCTGGAGATGTTTTTGTTTTTTATTTTATTATTTTTATTTTTTATTTTTGGTGGTTTTTCAAGACAGGGTTTCTCTGTTATCTTGGCTGTCCTGGGCTCACTTTGTAGACCAGGCTGGCCTCAAACTCACAGTGATCCTCCTACCTCTGCCTCCTGAGTGCTGGGATTAAAGGCGTGCGCCACCACGCCTGGCTCTGGAGATGTTTCTAGTGACATATGCACAGCTATATTTACAGCTAACCAGCCTGCTTTGTAAAGGAGCCTGAGAAAGGTATCCAGTTCAGGTGGGGGCTATAGGTCTCACAATGAGACTACTGTGCAGAAGGCTCTGGCACAAGAAAGGTGCCAGAAAGGATGGAGCTGCTCCTGGCAAGGCCCTGGATAACCTCCATCACCTTCTAGATTGCTGGGGTATATGTGGGCCACTCTCTACTCTAAGGTGCTCAGCCTTGCCGCCTGCTGATCTCATATGTCCTTGTTCTTCTCCCACCTCCCCTTCTGTTGACAAGGGTTTGATAATTTCCCTGACACATTGCAGGCTTCTTTTCACTGAGCATGTTTGACCTGGGAACAGAGCCTTCTGATGAGTGATATGAAATTTCAGCCATTAGCACAGTCAGGCATATCTTAAGAGCAGAGATAAGCAAACCTCACTTGAGTTTTAACTACACTGATTTGTCCCAATAAACTCAGGGACGATCTATATATATGCTGGTAATACAGGCAATAAAATTAGCTACAAAGGAACTATAGAGTGACACACCCACCCCACACACACCCACATGCACACCAAACACTATTAAAAACACACCATTCAGCTGCAAGGTCTAAGCCAGCTTAGAGGGCACACACTGATTTGAGTAAGTATCAAAAAGTGGGGGAGTGAGAGGGCCTAAGAGGCTGTAAAAGCAGCATTTCTAGGTGGAGAAGGTAGATTTTTATCTTATGACTGTAAACCACATTAGAGATTCAGATCTATTTTGTATCTGGGGATAAAAGCTGGACTAGTATTAAAAACAAACATCATCTACCAGCAGCTGGCAAGATAGCCTGGTGAGTAAGCACTCTTGCCCTCAAGCCTGACAACTTTCTTTTGATCACCCAAATCCTTATGGTGGAAGATGAGAACTGACTCTTTCAGGGTGCCCCCGGACCTCCATGCATGCGCACATGTACATAAATAAATGAATGAACTAAAAAAAATAAAAAATAAAAAATAAGATTAAGGACCCTAGAGATGGTTGAGTGATGTTATTAAAACCCCATGTCTACCTGGTACTCCCCCATGCAGCCCTGTTTGGAAATAAAATCTAGGGGAGACTCTGCTAGTTAAGATAAGGCAATACTGGGCTACGGTAAGTCCTCAGTCTTTTCAGGGTATTCACAAGGCATGCAGTTGCTCATACAGAGAAGAAAGCCATGTTAATACACCCAGAAAGTGGAGGTATAGATCTGTGAACCTGGCAACACTGAGAACTGCTGCCAGCCTCCAGAGGCCAGCACGGAGCAAGGGAGGATAACTCCCCAGGCCATTTGTGAGTCAAACCCTGAGAACAGCTGGATCTCAGCCTGGCAGCCTGCTGACCTGGGACAGGATAGAGTCCTGCCGCGCATTCCCCTCAGTCCTGTCTTCATCCAATCACACCGCCCTGTTTTACAGATGGAAATTTTTCTTATCATAAAATTTCGACATCACTGGAGCTCAGCTTCAAACAGAGATCCAGACCGGAGTCTGAATACCCTGACTTAGCAAGGAGGCCTGGCACTCTAGGCAGTGCGTCCTGTGGGTTCTTTGGTTCGGCTTGTTTTCAGAATTAGAGGAAGGCAGATCCTTGCACCTGTCTCTCTTCGTGCTTCCTTCCCTACTTGGGGATCTGGTCTCTGAACCCATAGAACACTATGTACTCTTCGCTTCCTTACTCCTTTGCCAGGGCTAACCCTTTGCCTCAAAGGCAAGTGTGCGCATGCTCAGCAGGGATGATTACTCCGTGTGGATCATGGTTTTTATTACATTATATGAGATCCCTCTGGTGGTTACTAGGGGATACGTCAGTATCTGAGAGATTAGAACCAAATGGGAGAGTCTCGACACCTAGGAGAAAGAGGCTCAGGGTACAGAAGTTCGAGCAGGCAGCCAGAAGCTGCCCCTTTGGCTCTGGTGGCAGATGCCATGTATGAGCTTCAGAAGGCTTCTGGAAGCAAGGGTGTCCTTTGTGCTGCGGAGGCTACGACGGCCATCCTAGAGGCCTGCCATTTGTGTGCTCGGGAATATCAGACATGAAGCTGTCTTGCTGTAAGAAGACAGTATGGAACATTCCTGCCACATGAAAGAGAAGCCTCGAGCCTCTGGCCGAAGAGGCTCAGGGACACAGAAAAATATGACAGGATGAGAGGTTGACAGGACAGTATTGCCAGACCTTGGCATGAAATAGGTTTCTGAGCATCTCATCAAATGTCTGCAAGGACAGGTTCTCTCAGTGATCCTCCAAAATCAGTCAAAGCCAGCCCTTGTCTTAGCTATGATTTACATATAAAAGCATTTATCTGGCTGTGCCCAGCCTGTCACTTTGCTTAGCAACAGTGGCAGAATAAGATTTTACTTAGGAAATGAGTATCTTTTCTCAGCTGGATAAGGCACTGGGAGCTGGTCCTGGGTAGGCTCTATTAAAGCCCCTTTATGGACTGATGTGCACAGTTGTGTTAATTTATAGCATATTCATCAGAAGACCTAAAGTAATTGCTCTGTGATGAATTTCATAACACCTTCTTTCTGCTTCTCAACCCTCCCCCAAAATACACTGAAAAGGTCAACAGTCCTATCAAACGCAACACACTTAAACTTCCTTCCAAGCTTATAATTAAAGCTAATTAGTAGTTTGGGTAATTAGCACATGTAGGCTTTCTACTCTCTGATTTAATGTCTTCCTCAAGTTGTGAGCCAAGCAGGCTCTTTGCTCACTGGTTTTGATTCCTGAACCACCATTTGGCTGGTTCATTTAAAACAGGCCGTTCAAAGTACAGTACAGGAAAGGACCCATACTTTCCATGGCCTGATCTCAGGCCAGAGTGTGAGTGTGGACAGGGAACAGTGGGACTGGTGTCACTAGATGACGTGGTCCATCGCACACTTCCCATGAGGAGTGAGCTACGCTCAGTGGCCTGGATGACCTCAAGGACACTGCTCCCTTATGGGACTCATTGCAATCTACTCTGAGAATACCAAGTGTGTGTGTGGGGTGTGGGATATGGGGTGGAGGGGGTGGGAGATGTGGGGGGGGCAGGGGGGGGAGTGGAGGGGAAATGACACTGACCAAACTGATCTGTTTTTACATAGACAAAGTCACTTTCAAGATAGCTTCCTGTTTCTTTTGCTTCACTCTTTCTCCCTCATTTATTTCAGTCAGCATGTGGGCATCCTGCATGTGCGTACAAAATTAAAAGTGCATTTTTTAAAAAAAATTAACAAATCAATCCTATTTTGATTATTAAGAAAAATATCTGTGATTTGTTTTCAGTCTTTCAACAGTTGTGATAATAATTTTCCAAGGGTGCTACACTATTGTCAGGTTAAGAAAAAGAAGGGAGAAAGGGAAAGGAGGAGTTGATGGGGGGAAGGGGGGAGGGAGGGAGGGAGGGAGGAGAGAGAGAATGAGAGGAGCAGCTCAATGAGAGAGGGAGAAGGTGTTGATTTGCTGGACTCATCAAAGGGGCAGGGCAATAGAGATGGCTCACAGCGCCAGCTGTCCTGATACAGTGAGGAGAAGGAAACAGTCATTTCCACATGGGGACAACTACAAAGCAGCATTAGATCACCAGGAATGGTTTTATTGGCACACTTACTGCCACTGTGATAGCTACATTCGGGTCCATACGCTACATCTGCCATGACTTAAGAGTAAGATGTCTTTGGCCTATGGATGGCTATAACCGAAAATGACAATTGGGGCTTCTGAATGACCACAGCCTCAAACATTCATCTGACTGGAGAGCCATAGGGCATGCACTCTGGTAACTTCCCCTGAGACCCATGGGATTTTCTGTATGTTTTTGATTGTCACAATTGGGGTGGGTGCCTGGTAGGTTTAATTGCACCAAGTGAGTAGAAGCAGGGATACTGATGAACATCTGGCAACGTACAAGGATACAGCATAGCGCCCTCATGGCAAAGAGTCACGCAGCTAAGGTGATGATGGAGAGACAGGCACGAGGTTCTTCTCTCTGCTTTCAAGATCCATTGACTCTGGACAGAGCAAAAGGAACCCAGACCTCACCATGTGGGGCTGGAAGGCATCAGCAGTATCATGGTATTGCCAGCACCAGAAAGCCAAGTTTGGCTTGTTGTTGTTGTTGGTTTTTTTTTTTTTTTTTTCTTTTTCTTTCTTTCTTTCTTTCTTTCTTTCTTTCTTTTTTTTTTTTTTTAAACAGGCAGCTAAGGCCAACACTTTACATTATGGATGAGCTCATGTTCCATGGCAAACAGTTTAAGAACGATGCTTCTCTTTAATGAATCTTAACTGGTTTATTACTGAGGGTCAAGTTGCTGCTTGCAGTGGGAATTTGACATTTATGAAAATGCCTGGCATTAATTATTAATGGGGATATCCTCTCTATGGAAAATCACTTTCTGGATACCCCCAGCAGCTCTGCATTGCGAGGCTGCAAGGTCTGCATTGCTGTTAATCCTCTACGCATTCATTAAATAAAATTTACCACAGATCCAGGATGCATCTACCCACCAACATTACGCAAAGACAGCAAGCAGAATGTTGTTAGAGTTTTCGCTTCTAGCAGCCAGCCATCACCCATAGCTATTTACAGTCTCCCTTTTGTTCTTAGCGCATAAACCTGGGATCTCTTCCCACTGAGAAGAAAACTATGCTTAGTAATTAAATTACACCACATTAAACTTACTTAACTTAAGTTCACCAGCAGGGAGACTTCTGTGCCCCTGGGTTTAACAATAATTCCTAATCATGTTTGCCAGCCATATCTTTTCCATGAGTTGTTATAATTTTCGTTCCTGGAATTCCATTAAAAATGGTAATGTCATTACTCCTGTTAATGCTCAAAACCAACAGCATAATCCTGCGTTTTAATTAGTGATTATAATTAATCATTATTTCATTAATGAAATGTTTAGCTGGTAATTGTCTTTGAGCACCTTACTCCCTAGGCTTATAAGCGGTTCCTAACATCTCACTTGCTGCCTGTTTCTGATGAAGTGCCTCTGTCAACCTTACTTTATTTTAACACTTTCATGTGACTCTGCATCTCAGGCCCCAGACACTGGCTGCATATTTACACTTTGGAAATGTGTGGCATCTGGCTGTCGATAAGGTTTGCAGGAAGACTTACCCTCACATGCTTCCCTGCCAACTTAAGAAGGCGAGTCAGCAAGCTCCCAGAGAGCAGAAGGCGTGAAGAGAAAATAATTCCTGGAACCCTTACTTAATAATAAATGTGGGATCCAAATTCATGGATTTTTTGAGAGAGAGAGAGAGAGAGAGAGAGAGAGAGAGAGAGAGAGAGAGAGAGAGATGCTAGAGCAAGAATTTGGAGGTATTCTTTGGAACAAGAAGGTTGATTTTAGAGCTTAAAGAATTAACAAATAAGCTAGGAGGGTTGTTAAGAATTTGACAGGAGGCAGATTTTCATTGATTGTTTCCAATGCCACAGATGTTCTTATTTGCTGGGATAGTTAGAGATGGGAGGTGAGGAGGAAATGGAAAAGCTCTAACGGCAAGTGTCCACAGCCCCCGGTTCATTATGCCACGGAGAAAAGAACTGATGTACGAGAATTTAAAAATTAGGTTGTGCATTTGTGATGGAATCAGGGCTACCAAACTGGTGAGCAGCTGTGCTCACAAATGATCTAGTAACACAGGTTTGTCTGACTGGGAATCCAGACACAAAAGTACAGCTTACTGCCCATCATGGAAGTGTGTGTGTGTGTGTGTGTGTGTGTGTGTGTGTGTGTGTATGTGTGTGTATCAAGAAGTTTCACCCGGGGTGACCTTCTGCAGTCCCAGTCACAAACCAAAGTGCGATCCCACCAAACTTACCCTGGAGAACCATGAGATTATTGGGCTTACATAGATGAGGAGTCACTGCTAGGAGAACAGTGGCCCCCAACCCAGCTCACCTGGGAAGTTCTCACCCAACATGGATGATGGCTTCCTCATGGCTGCCTAGACAAAGCCTACTCCCCTAGCCCTTTCTAACCTGTATTCTTGGGCCCTCTCTGAGACCTGTACAGTCAGGACAGATCAGCAAAGGAAGGTCTCATGACTTCAGACACACAGACCCTCTCCATCACAAACTGCATTTTCAGTGTGAATTTTTTCCCTAGTTTGATGTAGCAGGGTTTTCTCCACTAAAAATTTAACATTAGCAATAGTGGTCATAGTGAGTTTGGGTTTATAATCCTGTGGAATCCTCCCTGGACATGATTTGGAATGGAGGAGGGACCATTCTTTCGAGTGCCCGGAGGTATCAGAGAAGAGAGTGACTGTAGGATCCCATGTCAGGTTCACATATCTTTATCAGTAGAAACAACAACTGCCATGTGCACTATATACAGGTACTTTTTTTTTTCTTGGTGGAAATAATACCTAGGAAACGAAGAGAGTATAATATGATCTCACTCTAGAGAGTGTGGACAGAGGTAAAGAGGTACTGCTACACATGCAGTGAACTGTGACACTCCCCCAAGATCCATGGGCTCTGCACGCCATCATGTCGGCTTTGTGCTCTTGAATTTTTCATCCCCTCTCTTGAAGTTAATTCCTTGTCTAAAGAGCACAATCGCCCACATTCACGTTGATGTCCTCTTTAGAGCTTGGCAAACTGCCTTGTGCTTGGGCACTGTTTGGTGGATGGATACTCGGGATCTTGAGAATAGCAGTCTATACCAACTGAGGTGCCAGGGAACCAGAGGGAGACAGGGCTCCTGAAATAACACATGCTCAGGAGCTGGGAAGGCCTTGTAGAACTGGATGCAGGCGCCCTGCATTCTGGAAGAGAAACATTTTGGGGCCAGATAGGAGCAGACCGACACAGCCTATCTCTCTGCAGAGCCCAGCATTTTCCTCAAGCTGGGGCTTAGCAGATGGTGTTTTTGAATTAATTTCCTAAATTGCCATCTATAAGATCTTCTGTTTCCTAAAAACCAGTTCCTTAAAGGATTTAAGAATGTAATTTGGATGGATGGATGTTGTTTGTGTACCTAGACTGTGGGTTTGCTATCCGAGAGGAGTTGTATGCCAGCATCAGAAGGGTATCAATTGGCAATAGGCCCCAGCCCACAAGATTGTGGTATCTTTGCTCTGCCAGACAGGCAGGTGTGTGCATCACACCTCTCTGCCTCATATGGATGGCACAATTAGTATGGTTTCCTGGACTGTGGGGATTGCAGCATTAGCCTTTGGGGGTTTGGGGGACACGGGTAGCATCAGTGGGAAGAGAACAGTCTGAAAGCATGTCCTGCAGCCTTTTCAAGCCACTAAAACACTTTGTTTCACATGCTCGTCAGTTTCCAAAGCAACTTTGAATCTGGTTCCACTGGGTTCATTCACAACAGTTTCTCACCGGTCTCACCCCTCTTTTATAAAAGGAGAGAATACAGAACTAATAGCAATGTCCCTGTTTGGCTAGCGGGGTGGGGGGGGGGGAATAAGGCTGTGGAAGAGCTTGGGAAAGCCAGTGCATATCTTTTGTAGGTTGAGACTGAGTGTTTCTGGATGATTCCAAAATAGGACAAAAAGGACAACAGGGAGGGAGGGAGCAAGGAAGAGGGAGTAGAGTGGAGAGAAGGAAAGAGCAGGAGGCCAGAGAACCCAAGAAGAGAGAGAGAGTGCACCTTGCCTTGTGCCTGTGCCTGTAAGACCAGAGGGAGGGGATTTACAATAGGGAAAGGGGGAACATGGGGAGGAGGGCTCTGCATTAAGAGCTTATATGAATTCTGGAAAGAAAAAGACAAAATAAAAGGAGGCTTTGATCCACTCCGAAGAGAGAGACAGGGAACTTCAAAGCCGAATAACAACCTCCCACACTTTGCCCTGCTTTAAGAACACAGGGCATCCATTATGGATCAGGCGACCTTCCTTCCCC
The DNA here is from genome assembly GCF_903995435.1 of Acomys russatus. Classification (NCBI taxonomy): domain Eukaryota; kingdom Metazoa; phylum Chordata; class Mammalia; order Rodentia; family Muridae; genus Acomys; species Acomys russatus. The sequence continues at coordinate 44,510,087 of NC_067139.1, forward strand.
ACCACGTGGGCTGCAGAGCAGTCTATGTTCACACCCTCAGCCTGTGCAGCCTCCCAACCACACAGCACAGGAGGGCTTGAGGATGTGAATAATTGGGGGAGCAGCTCTAAGTGAGGTTAGTTCACTGATATAGAAGGCTTTGTACCTTTCCAGAGCCTGTTTAATAGTGACTTCCCATCTGTGCTTCAAAGAAATGGGATGGTACCTACCCCTGCCCATCAATACTGTGTGAGTCAGGCATAGTAAGATACGTATCTAAATAATAGCCCAGGAGGTAGAAATATGTGGTCAAAGTCTCTCAATTCTCAAAAGTAGGTTCATTTGTTACTTAGACTGTGTCTTGTCAGCCCTTAGCAAGTGTGAGCTTTACAGAGCGCCTCCTGTGAGCTCCACAGATATAGCAGGGCTGGCCTGTACTGGTGTTGAGCACCTGGCAGTCTGCTGGCCTCTCTAGATTCTGCCTTAGATTTTGAGGTCATTTTCAGTGCACATTCTTCTTCTTCTTCCACACAACTGCTCACCTCTCCAGAGTTTCCCAGAAATAAAGTGGTCTTCCCCAGACAGGGAAGCTCTGCTTCCCACCTGTCCCCTATCTGAGAAAATCATCACCTCTTTCATGTGTGGACGGGGTATTAGTTCAAGGCCGCATACTGATTGCAATGACCAGTTTTTGTCAGTCAGTGAAAATGGCAATGCCAAGAAGTGAAATTAAAAAATGAAAGAAAAGAAGAAAGGAAGGAAGGAAGGAAGAAAGGAATGTCCTGGAGGTTTTTCCTAGTTATTTTTGAAATATTGTCTCTGTTGACTTGATGCACTGTAGAAACACTTCCATCTGCTGTGTTTCTTTTTTTTCCTGCTGTATTTTATAGCTTAAACAAAGATCTTTTGTTGGGTACAGCTTCTGCTAACAATATGTTTACTGGGTGAGCCTGGAGCTACTCTTTCCTCGTGGGCTCCGGATTAGGCGGCCTGCCAGCAAGCAGAGTGGAGCTCCTAGCCTCTTGTGAGAAGCACCATGCGCTTGAGTTCCCTGCCTGTCCTCATCCACAGCCCAGATGACATGCTCTCTCGTCAGAGGGTTCCTGGCTGGGAGAGACTAAATTAAGTTCCAGAAAGTTCTCATTTTATCAACTGTGTGTCTCTCACTCTTTCTACTTGAAGTGAGATATTTATGTTTCACATAGCTTGGTACAGACCCCTGTAACTTTGCAAATATTCATAGGCAGTTAACTTGTAGTGTTTATTTGCATATTTATATGGAAAAGCTTGTGTGTATATTTGTCTGACTGTGGCTACATGTGTGTATGTGTGTGTGTGTGTGTGTGTGTGTGTGTGTGTGTGTGTGTGTGTGTGTGTGTGTGTGTGTGCATACAAAAGGACAACCTTGGGTGTAGTTTCTCAGGAGTCCCACTGGGTCTCTTACTGGGCTTGAGCTCACCAAGGCGACTGAGCTGCCCAGCCAGCAAGTTGTAGCATCCTATTTGTTTCTTCCTCCTCAGCACCAAGATTACCAGCACACACCATGAGCCAGTCATTTTTATGTGGGTTCCAGGGATCACACTCAGGCCTTTGTGGCTCTTCACTTCTAAAACAGAAACACAACTATGGAAGAGCTCCCTTGCAGATAACACTCTTCCCAGATCAGCTCATGTTTTTCCAGAAAACTTTCTGTATAATTGTACAAATCTAGGAGGACTGTCATTGCTGCTACAGATGGAGTCACACCGCAAAATGGATGCTTTATTATTATTTATTAATTCCCCTGACAGTGGGTGCAAAGGTCTGGATGTGTCTGTCAAAATTAATGGCAGGCCCCAAAACCAACTCTCTTAGTACTAAGATTGATACTCTGGAGATCTGATTAAAGCAAGCGACCTTTGCTCTTGGTAACGTGGTTTCAGCCTTTGTAGAAGCAGTTGAAGGAAGTGCCTCAATTTCTGGTCTGTCCTCTCTTCCTCTGTGTGAGGACACATGTTCACCATCATGTGAGGTCATTATGGAAGGTGCTATCTTATAAGCAGAGAGCAAGTTCTTACCTGGCACCAAATCTGCTAATACCTTCATCTTGGACTTCCTAGCCCCTATAACACTGTGAAGTACATTTCTATATTTAGTAATTACTGGTGCTGTTGTAGGAGCAACAATGGACTAAGACAGAATGTGTGTGCGTGTGTGTGTGTGTGCGTGTGTGTGCGTGTGTGTGTGTGTGTGTGTGTGTGCGCGCGCACACACTAGAAATGCAATTCTATTCTTAATATTTACTACCCATAACAGCCTGTACAACAGAAAGGCTTAAACTTTAGTCCAACGGTACCACTAATGGACCAGGTGGCCTTGAGCAACTCAGTTTTCTCTTTGGGTCAAGGAGTGGACGTGCATGGCCAATGATTTGTTTAGGACACATCCCTCTGGTTCTAATGTCAGCCATATCACATAACAGTAAGAATGGTTTCCTTCAACTGACCTAACAAGCTTACCCTTAGAACTATCAAGTTATGTAGGAGTCACTGAAGCCCTGGCTCCTACACAGAGCTCAACAGCCGGTGCACAGTGGGGTCAGCAGATACATTTTCTCCAGATCATATAATCGAACTAGTGATATTCTTGAGACTCCATAGAAGACAATTATCTTCTGACTTCATTCAGAAGAAAATTGTATTTGGCAAGACTATACCTATACATCGTGGCCTATAGAAAGAGCAGGATCTCCCAGACTTTAGGAGGAGCCTGGTGATGATCTGATGCTGGAGAAAACAGGGAAAGGTTAGAAAAAGAAACAGTTCAGAAATAAGGAAGTGTGAATCCAAGAAAACTACTCCATCCACTGTTTTATAAGGGTTCCAGCATCCCACTTTGTTTCCTGCTCTGTTTTTTCTCAGTATCTCTTCAGGCCATCTGGCACAGCATATCCGTTGCTGTTTGGTTGTCTGTCTAACCCAATGACGGTACCCCAAGAACAATCATTTTGGCCATTTGTCTTGTTTTTCAATCCCAAAATTTACTGTCTGGTATAGAGTGGTCCTTCAAAGAATACTATATTGGTGGAAAAAGGGAATGAAGGAGGGAAGGAAGGAGGGAAGGAAGGAAGGAGGGAAGAAGGAAGGAAGGAATGAAGGAAGGAAGGAAGAAGGAAGGAAGGAAGGAAGGAAGGAAGGAAGTCAAGACCTAGTACTTAGTATTCTACACCTCTGTCCATGTGGTATTTGCCCACTCTTGGCTCAGTTCTACTGAACAAACTCCCCACCAAGAGCCACCACATGGGCTCTTTCTTACTTGATGCAAATAACTGGCTAGGCACCGCTGTAAAGAGATAACTATAGAGACATAATCCAGACACAGCTCATGATTGAAGAGCAAGTGGCTGGAGAGACGGCTCAGTGGTTAAAATGTTTGATATACAAATGTGAGGACTTGAGTCATGTTGTCTAATAACCATAAAGAGCTGGATATGGCACACACCTGTAATCCTAGCACTTCTAATACCAGATGGGAAGCAGTGACTGAGAGATCCCCAGAAGCCCGTGAGCATTATAGAGGGGACGCCTGAGTCAAGTGGGTGGGGACAATTCTGAGAAGCCCTAGCAATTAAGAATTGACATGGGGGCTGTGGGGGGGGGAAGGGGCTGTGGGGGAGGATAAACGAAAGTCGCTAGAAGGTAGTCAAAAACAAGCATGGATATGATTTTTGGAGCCAGAATCAACTGGTGTGTTACCTTCTAGAACCGGTCTTTGATGTTCTCAGGCATAAAATCTGGAGATGGGGTACTGCCTGCCAATATCCTGTAGAGGCCTCCATGGAAAACATCTCACACCCAGCATTTGTAGAGAGACAGCTGCAGCTTTGTCTCTCGGTGCAGTTTCCTCACACCTGCTCCCCGGAAGTCAGTACGCTTTTCCCACAGAGCAGATGGGATGCTAGCTGGAGCTGCCCCTGCAGTTTCAGAGTCCTGCCTCTCTCTTGAGCTCCTCCAGCGTCTGGTAGTGCAAGCAAATCTGGTTCATCAGTTCCTGGGCCCCTGCAGCTACTCAGCCAGCCTTGCCAACATTTTACCATACCAAAGCATGTAACCACGTGGAGAACTTCTATCTTTTAGTTGAAAATTCTTAACAATTGCTTCATATGGTTGGAGAAAGAAAAATGGAAGGATGAGAAGGAACAGGGGAGAGAGGCGAGGAAAGGGGGAAAAGGACGTGGGTGTACAAGAACACAAGCAAGAGAAAGTAATTTTAAGAGAAGCCAAGGGACCCTGTCCAAGGACTGGGACATACACTTAGCTGGACAGCCTTGGAGCAGCTCAGCAGACTGACGTTGGCAGCATATGCTCACGTCTAGCACACACAGAGCACTCAATCCATGCCTGTTATAATTATGTTTTTGCATAGCCAGAGACAGCCTGAGTAGATAGGCTCTTTGATATATTATCCATATAGCCAAGCAATAATACTCATGCCAAACAAATGTGGGGGAATTTTGTAGCACACTACAGGAATCTCCCTTTAGATCTATATGAGATACATCCTCAGGCCTCGGTGGATGCCTGGAACCACAGACAGCACCGAAGCTTCTATATGGCCCATGCTTTGCACTACATACACAGACCTGTGATGAAGTTTCATTTATCAGTTAGATACAGTTACGTCTGTTCTCATAGTGGGATTTTAGCATAGTAAGAACACATTTCCCTGTCTCATCATTAAGTCACAGACTTTTACCTTTCTACTTTCACTTAAAGGAAGTGTTTTAGGCTTCTTTTAGAGGATGCAAATTGCCCAACAGGGAAACCATGGACTTGGGGCCCCTATTAGGTAAGAGAGTTACCTCAACATGCAGTCAACCAGATAAGCTGAGATGACCAGCCAGTAGCTAACAGGCAGGCAGACATAGGACAAAGTGACACAGGTCCTCAGAAGTGTGTGCAACTTAAAATATAATAAATCACTCTTTTCTGGAATTTTCTGTTTTGTTTTTGTTTTTGTTTTTTTGTTTGTTTGTTTTGTTTTTTCTTTTTCTTTTATGGGCGTGTGTGTGTGAAACTTTATTTATTTATTTATTTACTTATTTATTTTGTGTTTTTTTTTTTTTTTTTTTTTTTTTTTTTTCCCGAGAGATGGTGTCTCTCTGTAGCCTTGTCTGTCCTGGACTTGCTTTGTAGACCAGGCTGGCTTTGAACTCACAGTGATCTGGCTGCCTCTGCCACCCCATATGCTGGGATTACAGGCATGCATGCACCACCATGTCTGGCTCTGAAATGTTCTATTTCATATTTTTAGACTGCAAGTAAGTAAAACTCCTGAAAAAAAAAAAAACTTGGCATGAGAGAGGTAATCTACTGTATATTCTTTCTGCATTCTTAATGGGGAGAACAATTAGCTCTGGTGAAAATACTTCCTGCCACTTACACAAGGGAAAAGTGAGCCCACTGTGTGTTAATACCACACCAGATGAGTCCAGTGTCTTCGGTCAATGTGTTGAAAGCAACTTACATGTCCAATTCTAATCTTGTTGTTGACACTGTGCCCCCTACACCCCATTTCTCAGGGACTCCTGCCCTAATAACTTCCACTTTTCCCTTTCCTTCCCCTACTGTGGCCCACTATTTCTTGAGATACCATCTAGAGTCTTTGCATGCGCTTCCTTTAGGGAAAGCTTGCAGGTAGCATTCTCCAGCTTATTCTGCAAAGGGGTTTTCAAAGGCCTTTTTGAAATCCGCTGTGCTGTGTATGTTTTGGTAAAACAAAGCAAAGGTTTTGTTTGTTTGCCTGGGTTTGCTGTTTGAAGTGCTGTAGTCTCCCTCTGGGGCCTCCTCCTACCTTCCCAGAAACTGCTCTGCAGCATTCCTTCCTGCCTGTGCCCGCCTTGCCTTGCCTTGCGGAGGGTTTGATTCTTTTTCAATAGTGCATATGCTGCTGTAGTACTGTCTGTTTGCTTTAGGTCATATTTCTTCCCGGGATGGATTTTCTATGAAGATCAACCCTACTCCTTTGATCTTTAATTTCAGATCTTGTCATTTTCTTTTCGAGAGTTCTTTTTAAAAGAAATGTTTCTTTGGGCAGAACAACTTTCTACGGGCCTCAGTGGGTGTTAATGACACTTTCATTTATCATCACAGAAGATGTGAGTTTCTAGGGGGACAGTGGAGTCCTATTGTAGTTTGGAGGAGAAAGAAATTCTCCTGCAGCTTTGGCCATTTTCATTCCCTTCAGCCTCTAAGAAAGCTGGCCACCTGTGTCCATGAAGAATTAATTCTCCATCATCCTAGCCTAGTGAATTCTCAGAAAGATGCCATTCATCTATTTCATTGTTTCTGCAGGAGAATTAAACTATGTCTAAGGCACATTTAAGGGTAAGGGCTGTAAGAATGCCTTCCTCATCTTACCTATCAGGGAAGCTCACTCTCCACATGAATAATTGTTCCCACAGGAGCCCTGCCTACAAAATGGTTGCAAGTCAATAGACTGAGTTCTCTGTGAGTTCCAGGAACTATTTACTCACTCTCTCCTGGGGCAGGATTTGAACACTTCCCTCTCTCTATTAAAACCAGTATCCTCAATTCCACAAAGTGACTAGGTCCCAGAGATAACAAACATATATCCAGTATGCATATCCAGTGTAAAGGCCATTTGATCCATGTATGTATGTATGTATGTATGTATGTATGTATGTATGTATGTACGTATGTATGTATCCATAACTAGCAATAATTCCCTTAGGGCTGTTTTCTAGCTTAAAGCGAGGCATTTCAAAGGCTGAAATGCATTTCACTAACTTTAACTTGCCAATTTTGAGCATCTTCCCCAGAGATGAGCCCTATGGTTGTTTCTAGTTTAATTACATATTACCTTCCCATATCCAAAACAAATGGGTTTGTTACTATTTTATTCAACCCTCATCACCTACTGCAAACTCACATGACATGCCTCCTTCCTCAGTCCTCATCCCCTCTGGCCCATTCTGTCTGTGCCTCCTGCACTGACATGGGATAGGCTCCCTCATGCTTATGACTTAGCTGCTTGAAGAATGAAAGCCCCATGAGGCTTGGGTCTCTGCATATTCACCAAGGGTTTTGAGTATGTGGGCAGAGTTACTACAAGTCTGTGTTTTATTGAGTATTAGGCTCAGGGAAGAAATGTCTCTTCTTAATAAGCAGAGTTTCTCATTTCTAACCAGCACTGAAGGAGAGACATTTCTGTATGAGTCCTGTATAAGTTGTAGGGCATCTGGCATAGGTGGTTGTAATGATTAAGAAATAAGATTCCAGGCAACAGATATGATATAAAGAAATGTATCATATGCGCATGAGAGAGCAGGGAAGTGTGAGGGGCACCCCTGAGAGAAAGAGAGACAGAGACAGCAAGAGAGGAGAAAGGTAAGAAAAAGAGATAAGAGGTGGATTTGTCCCCTTATATCCTGGGGAGCTGGCCTATCTAGTGGCAGGCAGATAATGACATCATAGGTTGCTAGGCAGATTGGCATCAGTATGATAACAGTGGCCATTGCCCACCAATTGCCCCTAGGGTCCCCTATAATCAGTGTAACACTTAAAACCCCTCTTGTACATTTCTAGAAAGCCTTTATGGCTCCAGTAAAAATTTGTCTGTAAGGTTCTGGAAGACACAGGACAAAGGAATCCATGTCCCAAATGATTAGTCTTGCTTGTGGCATTTTTATGGGTCCCTCTCAGAGATGGTACATTTTCTTTTCCATGTGCCTTGCTTAACAAAGACCAAAGCCGTTTCATACAACTGGAGAACAATACTCTAATGTGAAGCTCAGCTGCCCAGTGTTCCTCCTGTGCCCATCATTACTAAACCTATACATCAGTATTTACGAGTGCTTCTTGGCTCAATTCCATGCTTCGCAGAGCACGCTTCACAGCTCTGCAAAGCGCCCACAGTGCCCCGCCCCCAGGGTTGCCCGTGTGCAGGATCACTTGAATAATCTGTCCTCATATTTTGCACAACAAGTAGGTGCTACGGAAAGAGAAGTTTGAATTCACATCACTATACTAGGCAGTTACTGAGCCGGGATGGGCAAACTGATACACAGAAACTGGAGTAGCAAAGGGATTGAAGTCTTGAGTCAGAGACGGGCAAAAGTAACAGACATTTCCATGACAAAACACCAAAAATTAATTGCTGATTGTCTCCTGGATAAAAAGCACTGGTCACCAATAGGTGTAATTAACCTAGCTGTCAAATGTCATCCTGCTGGGTGACAATAAGTTATGAAGGTGAATAATGATGCTCACACAATGCCCTTACTGAGAATAGCTGTAGTTAAGTGTTTTAGAAGTTTTTTTTTTTTTTCCTTACTTAACTATGGGTCCTACTCAATTGTTAGTTTTCAGATGAAGACCAAATCACTGACAAGATAAAGAAAAATTTGCCCAGACAAGAATTGCTGGGACAAATATTTACACTCCAATTTGCCCAATCCCAGAGAATAGTAGTCATTATGTGATTAGTTAACTGGTGTTGGTTGTCTGAAAACTCAGTTTTCCTCACAAATACCAGGAGTTAAGCAGGTAGTATTTTTATAAGTTTTCTTTAAAGAAATGTGCGGCGCAGTGTTCTCCACCCTTCACCCCGACTCTACTCTAAGCCTTTATACTTGGAACCCATCAGTCTCGTCTCTGCAGAATTGACATTTGATCAGATGCTGTTCATTTGGAACTGACTCGTCACACCCCACATTAAGGAAGCACTTAGTGAGCCATCTTGCTCCCATTTCAAGTGACTTACGTAAGAATCCTTTTTGATCTTTCCTAAAATTAAAATGAAAAGCCACACACTGGCAGCATCACAGAATAACGCAAGTGCTCAACTCTGAAAAACAGATGGAAATAGAACCAATTCTTTGGCATTTAAGCGCATGATTGTTCCATTTGATATTTTATTTTGAACCTTACCTACTCGAATTTTGATGTTTCATTCTATATTCAAAGTTTTTAAAATTTAGTCATCAAAACCAAAAAAACCTGAGGAGTTAAAATTTTTGTCTCTTTGTCTCCAGGACTGAAGAAACTTTCCCTCTGGCATGTACCATAAATAAGTAGGAAAAATGTAGATAGAAACTTTTTGTGTTGCTCCAGTAACTTCTGAAAAATCAATGATTTTTGGTTTTCTGCTACAAACCCTCAGAGAACACTCGATGTGTCTCTCACTTACTGACATCTTTCTTTATCGTCGGAAACAAAAGTATCCCAGCCAGGAGTTTGTGCCTGCAGACGACTGAGTGTTCTGGCCTCAGGTTTCCATCCTCTCACAGAAAGACACAAAATTCTCCAGGAGAAGCTACTCAGGACTCGGTCACAGGCACTCCATGGGCTTTGGGCCAAGAAAAACAATGTGTGAGTCACTGACACACCTCAAGTCTGAAGTCTGTCCCTGTTACACCCCTGGTTAAGACAGAGTTGTGGAGATAGCTCCCCTAATAATTTATGTGACTCTTTCCAAGCAAGCAGTTTGTCCGATGGCCTGTGCTCTAGTCTCCCTCTGTCAGTTCAGTTGGCCTTCAGCTCACAAGCCTCAAGCTTCACAGTCTCCGGTGCTGGAATGTGGGTGTGGGCTAGCATATCTACAAGTGGTTTTGTTTTTGTTTCTTTAAGAGTAGAATTTTGGAGGCAGGGGCTGGTGGATCATTGTGAGTTTGAGGCCAGCCTGGTCTACAAAGCAAGTCCAGGACAGCCAAGGCTAATACAGAGAGACTCTGTCTTGAAAAACAAAAAACAAAAATGAAAACAAGAGTAGAATTTTGTTTAAACCAGGGGTCCTGCATTCTGCATATATACATGCTCTCTGTCTGTCTGTCTGTCTGTCTGTCTGTCTCTCTCTCTCTCTCTCTGTCTCTCTGTGTCTGTCTCTGTGTTTCTATGTCTCTCTGTCTCTGTCTCTGCGTCTCTGTCTCTCTTTTACTCTCTGTGGGACTCTGCTGGATAAGGCTGAAGTCTGACTTCTCCAGATAGCCATTTTGCTCTCTATGAAGGTAGTCTCCCTTTTCTTAGTGGGGCTCCCACTCCACCTGATCTGGTAACCCCAGATTTTGCAAGGAGCATCACAGCGCACAGCCCTCAAGGAAGATTGCAGGCCTGACCCTTTCCTGATAAGGAACTTGTTTAAGCAGATCTAGAGGAGAAAACACATAAATCTCACCCAGGAGAGTCCCTCCCTCCCTCCCTCTCTCCCTCCCTCCCTCCCTCCCTCCCTCCCTCCTCCCTCCCTCCCTTCCTTCCTTTGGTGCTGCCTCAGCTACAGCATTTACAGCATCCAGGACCTGCCAGGCTTCACAATCCTTGCCAGGTGAGTTGATTAGGCGGTGCGGAAGAAATGCTTACTGTTCTGGAAATACTGTGCGTTCTTCTCCATTGCCAATGCCCCTGAAGATAAGTGAGTTCCCTTTCGCCAGGTTTGGCCACTGAATGAAAACACTACATTAAGGGTCAAGACGTGGGAATCCGTGTGTAACCGTCCAGCTGCTTCTCGGCTACAGCCATGGAGAGGAGGCTGCACGTACAGGTGTCAAAACTGCTGGGTTGGAAGGGGCTTAGCCCCAGAGCACAGTGGTCTTCCCCCACAGACTTACGCTTTGTGCTCCTGGGATGGATGGAGGGTGCTGCTCAAAAGAGCACAGATTCTTGGGATAGTGTGTATCAGTTGCCAATGTGGTCAGAGTAATCAGAAGCCAGATGGTGACACATAGGTTAAACTACAGATATTTAGTTTTGTACTCTTATGTCACTGGAGAAGCAGCATAAAATCAAGTAAGCACTCCACATTACACAGGAGACAAGGGGTTTCCAGGGAGGTTGCCCTCTAAGCACAATGTGTCAGTAAGTGCATGACTTCCACAGGAATGCCCTGTGGTAGCAAGAGAAATCTGTAATGCTGAATAGAGGTGTGATGGCCTCCCTGTTGGCGGATGCCAAGATATGCCCTACCAAGACTGTCCCTTGATAATCCTATATTTTAATTAGAAAAGCAATCAGAGGTTGCTCGAAATTCTCTGGGATTTTTCAATGTTCAGTTTTCTCTAACAGGCCAAAAAAAAAAAAAAAAAGTCAAGTAAAAATAAATTAATCACTATACAGAAACACTGTAGCCTATCTACTCCTCTATAGGACACACATATCCTCATTATTGGGGTTGACCACAGCAGGTCTAGACAACCCAGCAGGCCTCTGAGCACTGCCTTTTGCACAGGAATAGAGAAACCCTCAAAACCGACTCACAGGTAAGGGACTGCAGGTTTCAACTGTGCACAGCAGCCAACCTTTATAATTGGGTCATTTGCTCCCTGGGTGACTTACACAAAATATATACTCAAGAGTGATCTTCTCAGGACAATGTGCCTCTTTGCCCCAGCTGTGATGGTAAGGCAGAGAGAGGTGCTGGCATTAGCCCTGCCCCCAAGCATTCTGCTCTGAGCCCTTTATTTCAGCCACAGAGCTATTGTGTGTCACCTACAAGATGCAAGTGTCTACCTTCTCATGATGTTGGAGCTTATGTGGGAGGAAAGACCCACTGTACCTCTTTCTAATGAGGAGCCTTTGCAGGCTATTTCCTCTGCGCCTTCATTAGTTCCTCTGTAAAATGAGGCACGGTAACCCACTGATTTCTTGTGGAGATGTGCTCACCCATATAAAGTACTCAATAAATGTTACCAACTTACAGGATGAGTATTACTAACATGAGTGTCCCGTGATGCGCCACGGTTTTTTTTTTTTTTTTAGCACCAGCGCTCTATGGGCATGTCTACAGTAACGGTGATCACTGAGTGCTCACTCTTCTAGTGAGTGACGTCAGTGGGCTATCGCAGGTGGCATTCAGGGCAACCACCCCTAGACTACTGTCTCTTGATTGGTGAAGACGACGCTGAGACTTAGAAAGACTGAGCAGTTTATAACTTGAGAATGAGAAGTCCCTCCTAGGCTCTCACACTGTAAGCCTTGGTCCCAGCACAGTCACAGTATTCTGAAGCCTGTGCAGACTTCAAGAGATGGGGCTCTGCTGGAAGCAGTGAATCGCTATGGGCAGCCCAAGCTGGGATTTTTTGTTTTTTAACCTTCTGCAGTATGAAACAGCAGCTACCTCATACTTCCTTAGAAGTACCCGTCTCCAAGCCTTCCCTCCGCCATCATGGGCTAAAAGCTGTCTGGAATGACAAGCCTAATTAAGCCTAGCTTCCCTTAAGTTGTTCCTTCAGGTATTCTGTCACAGGGACGAGAAGGGGCCTAACCCAAGCAGCTTGCACAAATCAGAGGGCAACGAATCCAGACCGGACAGTGATGCTCGGAGTCCACAGCCGGCGCCCTCAGTCACTGGCTAGTGCTCTGGAATGTACTTGCACACAGCATGGCATCTCACTGCCCCACATTCCTCTGCCCCCCTATAACAGGGCACTGGTTTTCCCACTTGGAGTCGGAGGTTGCTTCAGTGGCAGCAGTAACACTCACAGAGAACTTGCAACCCCTGAACACACTGCCTGCTGAATAATCTTAATAATCAGTGTAAGAATGGCTGGAGTGGTGGGGTGGCTCGGGGGCTACCTGTGCTTGTTGTGCCAACATAAGGACCGGAGTTCGATTCCTGGCACTGGTGGTAAAATGTTGGCCATAGTAACACACAAGCCTGTCATTCTGGTGCTGTGCCTGGGGAGGGAGTTCAGTGGCTAAGAGCGCGTTAACTCTCTTGCACCCTTGTAAAAAGCTACATGGCCAAGCACACACCTGTAGACCTAGCACTGCGGGGGACAGACTGGAGGATGCCTGGGGCTCCAGGTTCACTGAGAGGCCTTACCTCCAGGGACTAGCAAAGAGGGAATAAGTCTCTAAGACTGTTACTGCTGACTCTAAAACAATCTCTGTCTCTAAATGGCAAAATGTCCTGACTGGGGGTGGAGGGGGCAGCTGAGGAAGGTGGGGACAACGAGATGCCACACTGTATGCAAGTACATTTTGGAGCAGTAGCCAGTGACTAGGGTGCAGCAGGCACTGATGTCTGCTCCGACTGTGTGATGTAGGTCACTAAACACTCACCTCTGGCCCCCATCTGTCCACACACAGGCACATGAACATACAGTACATACGCACTCATACACGAAAGAACCGACATGGGAGAGAGGTTCCGCTTGGGTATAACCTAAATCCAGAGCAGATACTGTGAGAAGCAGAACAAAACTTGATATTTGTAATAAAACTAAACACCTCGTAGAGAGCAGAGTGGTGCAAGAAGAGCTTACAGCGTGCTGCTCACCATTTACTCCAGGCCTAGGACTGAGTCTGTGGCCAATATCTAAGGTCCATGAATTGCTGCCAGTGACAGCAGAGAAAATGGCTGACCCTTAGCCACTGGGCCCACTTCCTCTGTGTAGCTGAATAGACGATGCCGCCATTTCTCCTCGTGAGTGCAGTCTATTCTCCCATGGCTAAGCTAAGCCATTATTTTCTGTCTGTCTATGTGGTCCAGAACCTACATTCCCACAGAGTTCAGCTCTCTCCGGCCTCAGTCATTGTCTGGGTAAAGCCATGGCCACCTCTCATTTCCAAGCACAGTGGGCAGCCTTCACCATCCCGCATGCTTTTTTTATTTCCTGCCATTTGGAAGAAGTGACTAATTTGTGAAAACCACTTTATGCTCAATCATAATTAGACTGTTGGACAGAGTCTGTTTCAGGAGCCATGGGTATAAATCATGAGACAAATGCTGTTTCTAGGCCTCTCTGGGCATTTCTTAACCACTGAGTCACAGGGTCTTACCTTCTACCATTTAATTCTGTCCCCTGTGGTAAGTTCTGTTTTCTGCTTCAAGCTATTTCTTTGGCTGTAAGTAGAGGATGGGACACCCCCTTACTTTACTGGTGACATGACACACTCCATTGCCAGGTTAGCCATGGGACTTTATTTGTTCTTTGGAATGTAAATATGAGTGTTGCTTCTAAGGATCCATCCAAACGTCTGTACTTTGTCCTCTGCACCAAGGCAGCATGGCCAGGGAATGGCTTCTCCATCAGCCTGGGGCCCTAACTGCATAGGAACAAGATTCATTAATAACCAGGTTTATGAGCAAGAAGCTGCTAGCTACTTAATTAGGGTTTTTTTGTTTGTTTGTTTGTTTGCTTGTTTGTTTGTTTGCACGTCCAACAAATTATTTAGCACCAATTATCTAAGAACAAAGGTTTATGTCATATTCTCAACTAAACCTATGGATGTTTAAAGTTATTTCTTACAATTGAAAGAAAGCCTACTCATGTGTGAAGTTACTAGACAAAGACAGATTCAAGAAGTATCAACAATGACCAACATAGTGTGGCGAGGGCACAATAGTGACACACATATCTTGGTGGTAACCAGCATCTCTCTAATTGGACTAGAGGTCGACTCCACAAGAAGGGAATCATTCCTGGTACTGGAAACCTAGTCAACTAACCATGAATAGTGAAGTCATGGATCTTGGGAGGAGAACCTACAACTGCCACTTCATTAAAACAGCATAGTGCCTAACTAAATTCTAAATATTTGTACTATACTCACAGAGAAGTGTAGTTCTCACTTCTCATAAAGGAAACTTCTCTTTACAAAATATGGAGACTATTGTAGAGCCCAGTCCCAATAAACATGTCTACAACACGACCTCTATGCCTAAGGTTCAGGTATTATTCAGAAGAGGGGACAAAAAGATAGAAAGAGGCAGAGAAGTGGGAAGCTTGCTTTGAGATTGTGTCTTGTAGAAATGTCAGAAGCCACACCAATGAAGTCTCGTCAACACCACTTCCTAAATGCAACCTGCACAAGGATGATATCAATAGAATGCCAAAGTAGATGGGGGAAACTCATGAGTCTGCAACCCGAAACAATACAGTACGGGAAACCAAGTAGTGCTGAGAGTGGGGAAAACAGTCTTTCCCCAAGGAAGAGCATTGCTCTTGGTTATCAAATACCAAATGATCAGCCTTAAAGATGTGACCTTACAAGAAACATTATTCCGACTAAGCAGGTTGTTGGGGGTGTGTGTGTGGGAGATACTGGAGGGAGGAAGGGGAAGGAAGAAATGATGTGATTACATTACAATCATCCAAAATAAGCAATTATACTAATAAAAAAGAGAGATTGTGACATAAAACCTGAAGCCTTGGAGGCCCTGATTCCACCTGTGCTGAAAGACCCAAAAAGGAGGCTGCTACATTGTGGAAGTGAAGATGTTGATTTTACCTGACAAGGGGCTGCTACAAAGGCAGGGAATGAAGCTGGAGCCACAAGAAAGGGGACACCAGATGACCATGATGACCAAGATCAGAGCGACGGTGCTGCAGCATCAGCTAAGAAGCATTAAAGGTGTCTGCCAACCACCAGGAGCCAGGAGAAGAGGATGGCTCTCCCTCAAGAGGCAGAGAGAGCCTGACGCTTCTAACTCCTTAATTTCAGATTTCTAATATTCACAACTATGAAATAATAATTTTCCTTTGTTAAGAGTCCACTGTCTGATACTTTCCTCTGAAAAATACAAGGAATATAAGGCAATTTTTAATTACCAGACCCCCAGCTAACCTTTAGCCAGAAAGCACTACAGTATTTCATAAAGTCCACCTAGCCACATTTCTGTCCACAGAATGTCCTGAGAGACAAAAGCAAAAAATTTAGCAGTATTTTTGTGAATGGAGTGGCCATGCACACTGCTTGAGAATTTGGATATGCAGCCCAGTTTGTCCATTGGCTATTTCTGTTAATCCATAGTATATGCATCATGAAGTAATCCACTAGAGTACACCAGCTATTCTATGATGTTAAGTGATATCACACAGGAGTACATTGCTCTGTATCTGACAAAGTATGTCTATTAAGCACTAAATAAGAAGACTAGTCAGTGTGGCAGCGTGGTTGGGTTCTGGTGACAGCCTGCTTCCATAGATGATGGAATGGATACTCACTCTACCCTCCCAAGGCAGAGAGGAAGCTAGCTTTCCACCCTCTTCTGAATGAGGGCTCTAGTCCCATTTGAGAGTTTCTATTCTCATGAAAATTATGTCAAAGATGCAATTTCAACATTTTTCTACTTATTTTGGAGGAACAGAAGCAGAGAAATAAATACAAATGTCTAGAAAGATCTGTCAATGTACAGATCTGGAGACATACAGATCAGAATCTCTACCTGCCTGTGCAAAACTTCATGAAGTGAACCATTAGAAATCAAGGACTGAATCCTCTCAACAGAGTCTCCAGGCTCTTAAAATTACTAATACATTGCAACCTTTTCTCAAGCTGAAGCTCATCAATTCACCTTTACACAGATATACATAGACACCACCCATGCACACGGACTGCTCTGTAAGCACACTTATCATCTGCTTCTGCAAAGTCAGTATTTCCCTAAGAGTTACAATCTCCTTTCAACACATTGATTATGTGGATCAAAGTCCTCTGAGTTACATCAGCATGGGCCAAAATAGTCATTATCATAGATTTTCTACTCTCCTCTCTTAATGGACTAAGCTTTTAGGCTCTGGGGAATGCTTTGGATGTCACACAAAACCTAAAATCTATTTTAGGTCCAGACAAAAAGTGAAAATAACATTCCTTTCCCCAATGGTGGAGTTTGATAGCCTTTCCCTCTGCCTGTGCTGAGGTTATTATGTACAGAGATAAAGCACTCCTTCCTGTGAGAAC
This sequence comes from Acomys russatus, assembly GCF_903995435.1. NCBI lineage: Eukaryota > Metazoa > Chordata > Mammalia > Rodentia > Muridae > Acomys > Acomys russatus. The sequence continues at coordinate 44,526,745 of NC_067139.1, forward strand.
CTGCTGTAAAGTTGAAATCTTGTATTTCCGGATAGCCTCTAAGCTCAGTATAAGATGACTCCCTTTCTCACCTGGATTCCCTCTTTTCCTGATCTGGGAAACCCCAGATCCTCTAAGGAGTGTCACATAGCCCTCAGGGAAATTACAAGCCCAACCCTTTCCTGATAAGAAACCCATTCAGCAATCACCCCGGGATTCCTAGAAATACTCACCCTATGCTAGTAAGATGTCTTGGTGTCTTGGCTTTCAACCAATGACCTTTAACCGTACCTGGAGTTTTTCCCCCACCCATAGGATAATTAAGTATTATGTTTCCCTTCTTATGATAGGGATAGTTGATATGAAGCATCCCTGGTGTCCCTAGTCCTAATGAATTAAACACATTCACCCTCAAAACTCTTCCCATAGCCTAAGGCTTATAAGTTCCTGTTTCACATGAAATAAATGGGCCAGCATCATCCATTTCATCAAAGATTGTCTAATACTTGCCGTTTATTCTGGGGAAGGAAGAGTTATCCTTCTCCAAAAGAATTCATCACTGGACCCCTGTGACTTGGCTGCTGGTCAGTTAGTCACATGCTGCTGGCCTCTACAAGCTTCCTGCCATTCGGCAGTGGATCACTGCTAACATCTTTTTCTAGCACCACTCTAGAGCCCTGAGCTCTTTTCATCATATGCTTCATCCTTTTTCACCCTGGAGTCTACACGTCTAGTTTCACGCTCAACAGGTGCTCAAGCATCCCAGGAGAGTACTTGACAAAGCCCAGGCTCCCATTGCACTAGGATTGACACCTTTATATTCTTTACTCACTGATATAATGAGTATTTGTGTGGATCAAGGGGAAGAAATATTATGCTGAATCTAGAACGTGTTTAAACACTGTTATGGATGTTGCTCTGAATGACACAAGCAAATCAATTTCTGTGGGTAGATCTGTGAGTTTCCATACACAAAGGACTGCATGTTAACCTAACCAAAAACAAGAGATAGGGGACCCTGAGGATTGAATATGTCACCATAATGTGTCTTCCTCATAGACTCATTCAAAACTCCACATTTGCTGGGATGAGATTTACCCCCCAAGTTTCAAGCTCTATGAGATGCCCCTTGTACTGCATTAGAAACAAGCACTTATATATCTGAAGGCCACCGGCTCATTATGCTGATTAGTTCCTTATAATTCTATAAAGTAACTCCAGGGCCTCAATGGAACAGATATTGGATGATTAAATTTAGCCATGTGTGGGGGTTGGAGAGATGGCTCAGTGGTTAAGAGCACTGTCTTCTCTTCCAAAGGACCCGGGTTCAATTCTCAGCTACCACATGGCAGCTCACAACTGTCTGTAATACCAGTTCCAATGGCAACACCCTCACACTAAAATAAAATTAAATAAATTATTGAATAAAAAAAAAATTTAGCCATGTGGTATACACAATTAAGAAACAGCAATGAAGAAAGAGGAGACTTGACAGCTTGAGAATACAGTAGGAGGACAAAAACCATGCAGGGAAGATGATTACCAAACACCCCAATAAATACTGTCTTCATTGGCAGTCACCCCTTAACTCAAAGATCTTGATGCCATACCCAAGAAATAGCCTTCCCTTAAGTTTATGAAGCAGGTAAGACTTTCAGATAAAGGCTTAAAAGATTAGAAGGGCCTGGTCATTCTTAGCAGGAAAGACACTAGACAATGAACAGTTATTCTGTAGAATTCTCTGGGTTGCACAGGCTGACTCCTCTTCATTGCCTCAAACTGTTAGACTGGGTTTTCCTATCCACTGTGCCTGGTGCTCAGAGAACAAAATAAGCCACACTAAGTCCTTTCAAAGATTGGTGCTGCCCTGACACAGTTTCACTATTCAGCTGATACAGTCAGAGACCTAGTAGGTGGATGGCAACTGGCTGGCAAGGATGTTGGATGCCATAGTACCCAATTGTTGGCTCTTTTTCTTAATAATTAAACTTTATTATACAACCCAACTAGCTTACACAAGAAGGAAAAAAGGTTAAAGGGACAAAAGAGTGAACCTTCCGGTATCCGTTCCACGGGATGGGTCCTTAAGTGTCTCTCTGGCCTGCCTGGTGGTCCAGCCGGTCCGCTGCTCCCCCACGCTCTCTCCCCCAGGCCCAACTTGTTGTTCTCTCCTCCCCAACTGCCTGAGTCATGTGGGAAGGGCCGGCTCCTTCTCCCGGTGAGGGTCAATTAGAAAGACAATAGTCCAGGTGGGGTTCCCAGGTCTGCTTCCTGAATTCCAGACCCAGGATGGCTCCACTCAGTCTGTCATAAGGTATCCATGGGGTGCCCCAAGTGTAAAGCCCGCCAAGACTGTTTCCACCTGTGACAAAGCTTAAGCTTTCCCACACTCAAAGAACCCACTCAGCATTCTTTCGTTCATCCAGATGACCTGTGCAAATGCCAGATGACTTGGCCCTCAGGTTTTCCTGTATGAGAATGTGGCTCACATCCTCTTTAGCAGTGTCATTTGAACTCAGATTATTATGGAGTGAATGGCCTCTAGGACTGTTGCTTTAGGCTTCAGCTGAATCCAAATTTTTAGAGTAATTGAGTCCAGACTGTTAACATGTGCAGCCATTTCTTACTAGGGAGAAATCACTTCTGCCACCAGTGTCACACAGGGCTTCAGCAGGAAGCTACCCATCAAGAGAGATGCAGAGGTGAAGCTGAGGTATACATGGGGCAGGCTGGAGAGCTCTGATGATGGTGTGCAGCACTGCCAGGTCTGAGCATTGAGTAAATGAGACTCCTGCAAAGACTGGAATAGCCCAGGCTCATAATTAAGACATGTTCTCACCCCACACAGTAAAGTTTTGCTTGTCTTGGGGGGCTATTTCTAATCCTTAATGCACTGTATGCTTATGCTATCATTTCTCCAAGGAAATTTTGAGCAATACTAATACTTGGAGAAAAATGAAGTAAGTTTTCTGTGAGAAAAGAGGATTTTTTTTCCTAATGTGCTTAGGAGATGCTGCTCTGTAGGGGCCTCTCTAGGCAAGTCTCAGGGCATGCTGTTCTATTTATAGAGCACAGAAACCTGATTAGCTTTAAGTCACCATCAGTAAACTAATACATGCTGTCACGAGCTCTCTTCTAGATGTCTCATGGAATATGGCTTGCCATAGTTGGTTTATTTCATCCTGAGAGAACTGACTTTCTCTATTGGTGCATGACCAAGCTGTCATGGCACCAGTTCCATTTTCTACCTAAGACCTGCAGTACAGGGGGCTGCTTAGTTACTGTCCTATTGCCATGAGACACCACGAGCAAGACAACTCTTATTTTTTTAAAGCGTCTAACTGGGTGCTTGATTATAGTTTTTGAGCATTAGTCCATAACTACTACGCCTTGAAACAGACAAGCATAGCACTGGAGCAGTAGCTGAGAGCTTTCTATTGTGATCTGCAGGCAGAGAGAGGGACTGGCATGGATTTTTGAAACATCAAAGCCCACCCCCATACTACCTCCCACAAGCCTATAACCTACTTAAGCAAGGTCACATATTCTAATCCTTCCTAAACAGTCCACAAACTAGGAACCAAGCATTCAAAAATATGAGCATATGGGGGCCAGTCTCATTCAAACCAGCATGGTGGGCAAGAGGATAAAGTTAGAGGCCAGGATTGTGGCTTGGGGTACCACCTGCAGAATCTATGTGCAATAGCATCTTGAGCAAGTCCTTAAGCCTCTTTGTATTCCGTTTTTTTTCCAGTGATAAAACTGGAGGGAATAGGTAGTAACAATGAGGGCATCTACCCAGAAGTGCTGGAGATCCTAAACCAGTCAGCATATGTAAAGTACTTAGAACAAAACATGGCACCAGGACCACTTCTTGCCCATCATCTCACATCCAGAGTCCAGAAGTCCCTTCCTATTAAGAGCATTCCTTCTCGAAACCAGGCATGGCGGCACACACCTTTAATCCAGCATGTTGGAGGTGGAAACAAGTGGATCTCAGTCCTTGTCTACAAAGAGAGTTCTAGGACATCCAGGGCTGCACAGAGAAACCCTGTCTCAAAAACCAAACACACACACACACACACACACACACACACACACACACACACACACACACACACACACACAAGAGATAATTTCTTTTCTAGGGAGATGGAAACAGTGACCCGTTCCTCATGAAGTCTCAACCACAAACCAAAAGTACAATTCCACCAGAGTTTACCCTGAGAACCAATGAGATTATTTACAGAGCATGGGTGAGGGGTAGCAATGTGCATGACTGGTAGAACTGTGGGTGATCCATGAAGCAGCCACATTGGAAAGTTTTCACATAGCATGGATGATGGCTAACTCCTAGCCACATAAATGGAGCCTCTCTCCAATGCATTTCCTCTGGATTATTACACCTTAGCGTCTCCTGGAGACCCTGAAGCCACATGCAATTAAGGCAGAACTGCACAGAGATGACTGTGGCTGAAATCTCAGGTGAAAGGCAACTGCCTTTCCCACACCCTCCTCCTCTGAGGAAGTATCAATAGTCCACAGGCCACATCATTATTGTTTTGCACGCTGGCACATGTGATCTGTATTTCTCCAAGGACAATACTGCCCTGTGTTAGCCTTGCAAAGCCTTTGCTCTACTCCTCTCTAACCTGCCTAAGGCCCTTTTGCTCCATGTTGACACTTCCTAGACTTCCCTCTTCAGGCTCCCTGACCGCAGCCTCACTGTTCACCTATAGCTATGTCTGGTCCCCTCATCCTTACGAGGATGAATGCACAGACTCAAATTTCTAGAAGGTCCATGGATCTGTCTCAGCTCCCAGTGGGCCACAGTTAGTTCAGTTTTCTCCTCTGGTTGAGGCACTAATGCTTGCTCTGCTGAGTTTGTATTCTAACTCCTAAATGCACAGCAGCAAGGTATTTAATTGAATCATGTGACCCCTTCCACGTTATGGTTTTCATAGCTATAAAATAGAGATGCTCTTTACAAAATAGTATATAAAATAGTATAAGAAGCTATAAAATAGTAATGTTTTTTATAGGTTGTTTCAAGGTACAGAGTTTCTTTGAACACATTTACCATTTCCCTGCGAGTTTTGCTGTGTATCTTTAGCACAGCCCTGGTGTTGGTGAAGGTGTTGGATGAAGGCAGGGGTGGAAAAGAAAAGTTGTTAGATTTCCAGCCCAGCTCCCACACTTCAACCAGAACTAAACTACCTTGACTAACTTCCCCTATGTAGCTGTGATTTGGGTAACTTAGAATTGGGGAAAAAGAAATAAAAAGAAAGGAAAATATGAAGAAGAAGAAGAAGAAGAAGAAGAAGAAGAAGAAGAAGAAGAAGAAGAAGAAGAAGAAGAAGAAGAAGAAGAAGAAGAAGAAGAAGAAGAAGAAGAAGAAGAAAAGAAAGCCAGTGTTGCCCCACACTTGAACCAGAACTAACTACCTTGACTAACTTTCCTTATGTAGTTGTGGTCTGGGTAATTTAGAATTAGGGAGAAAGAAACAAAAGGAAAGGAACATGTTAAAAAGAAGGAGGAGAAGGAAGAGGAGGAGGAGGAGAAAAGAAAAAGAAAGCTAGTGTTCTACATAGTATCTTTCCAGTTACTTCAGTGCTTCATAGGAGCATGCACAAATACTGTTAATTCTCTTAAGGAGAAGGATCTGCATCATCTCTAAGTATTCACTTAGCCTTTTAGAAACATTATACTGAGTTTGACATAGAAATACAGGCCTTTAATCCCAGAACTCAGGAGGCAGAGGTAGGTGGATCTCTGTAAATTTGAGAATAGCCTGGATCTAGTTCCAGACCAGTCAAGAAGACATTCTGAGACCGTGTCTCAAAACAAAACAAAAAAATATACCCAGTAAGATACTAGATAACCACGAACAGAAAAATTCACCCTTGTGCTACCCACCTCCATCTCCTAGAAAACCCCTATAAAGTAAGTCCTTCAAGAAGCCATGCTTCTACTTGCCTGAGTCCACATCTGCCTTGTGTGTGTATATCATCTCCTGGAAAGGCACACCCCTCTTCCCAAACTGCAATCACCAAACACCAGTTAGGGAATGGCCTTTGAAGTCTGTTTCCATGGTAAGACTTAGATGCTAGCTGACACTGGACATGAATGGGTGTTGGAGGTGGGAATCCTTCAGGACATCCTGTCCTTTCAGAGGATAGCTGACACTGGACATGAATGGGCATGGGAGGTGGGAATCCATCAGGACGTCCTATCCTTTCAGAGGATAGCTTATACTGGACATGAATGGGCGTGAGAAGTAGGAATCCATCATGATATCCTGTCCTTTCTAGACCAAGCATTTTCTACATGTCTGCCAGGCCTGCATTAAAGGCTTGAAGTGACAAGGCCCTTTGAGGAGAGTCCTCACTAAATCTCACAGAAGGATGATTTCCCTTACTGGCTCTACAGCCTAGTGCTTTACCACTGTAGCCCAGCTCTTTCTTTTAATTAAAAGCTCCCTATTCAATACCCAGCCTATAGAAGATGAGGCTACAGAGGCCCCAGGCAGAGTCAAGAGAGGGCAGAGCTTTCACCCCTGAGATTGTTTCTTCTTCAGCTCAGGTAATCACCAAGGGTGGGTTTCTCACTTCCATCTCTCTCCTGAAGAAAAATGCTTCCTCATTTTGCAGATTTCCCCCCATATTCCTCTCTCAAGTACCAAAACTTAACTTAAAAGATTATTTTATTTTTTGTTTGTATGTGTGTATGTTTCTGTCTGTGCTTGGGTATACATATCCCTGCACATCCATGTGCGTAACTGTTCCTTCTCAGGTGTTTCCCACCATCATCTTCTCCTTCTTTTTTGAGATGAGGTTTCTCAGTGCACTTGGAGTGCTCTGATTCAGCTAGATTCACTGGCCCCAAATCCTCAGGAGTAATCCCAACTCTCTGCTTTCACCAGCGTTGAAATTACAGATGTGCACTAATGTGCCTGGATATTTAGTTATCTTATTAGATTGACTTGTTTTAACTTTTAGAAGAAAGTGTGAGTTTGAGTGTGTGTCTGTGTGCATGTACACTATACTCATGGAGGGGGGGAGGGAAGGAGGGAGGGAGAGTGAGTGAGTGAGTGTTGAGAGGACAACTTGTGGGACTTGGTTTTCTCCTTCCACCATGTGTGCTATGGGGAACAAACTCAGGGCACTGGGCGTGGCTACAGCATCTTTACCCACTGAGCTATTTCAGCTGCCTGCGTGTTCTTGCTGTTGTCTACTTATGCGAGTGTTGGAACTCTAAGTTCTTGTTGTCATAGCAAGCATTTTCCCAACGGAGCATTTCCTAAGCCAAAAAATATAACCTCATTATAGTAAAATAATGATGAATGCTTTATCTTCGTCTCACCTAGCAGAGAGATGGGGATTAACTTGACTGTTATAATGCATTAAACGGAAATTGAATTTGTTACCAACAGTTAAAAAAAAAAAAGATTTTCATTGAAATCTTGATTTCAGAATTGTCTTTTTTTAAATAACAGGACAATCTGGTAACAGTGGTGATGCCCTCAAGTGAGATCACAAGGGTGGCAAGGTTGGGGATGGATGGGATCTGTCATTCATAAGTGATTCCTGGAGGTGACTTGAGCCTTTCAACTACTTTGGACACAACTGTGAGACACTGTTATTATTTTATAATAATAACTTCCAACAGTGTATTGTACTCCAACACAACAAAGGCATGCCACAAACCCACAGTCAGCATCATGTCACATGGGAAACACTGAAAGCATTTCCTCCAGGCTCCAGAACAGGACAGGAGTGCCTGCCTCCACCACACTTGATCAACACAGTGTGAGTTGCAGCCAAAGCTACAGGAGAGAGAACTGAAAACTTTTTCAGACTGGAGAGGAGGAGGTCAGATCTGTCATGATTTCAGATAACAATTTTTTATACATAGGAAAAACCTAAAGATTCAACCAAACTAGTGTTAGCACTGATGACTGAATTTAATAAAATTATAGGATACAAAGGAGGATCAACGGACAGAAAGCAGTAACATTTTAAAAATTAATAATGCACTTAACTGAAAAAAGGAATCAAGAAAGTAAAACTTTGAAAAGTAGCTACAAAAGAAATAAGTAGTAGGGGGAAAGATGCATAGTTTCTGCTCTGCCAAGTGCCAACATTGTTCCAAATTAACTCAGAATGTATGGTCCAATGCAAGCCCTTATCCTATGCAGTTATACCACAGTTTCTGTCAGTGTGCCTGCTGTCTAGGGAAGGACTTAGAATTCTCTTTCTTCCTTGTCAGTCATTTCCCCATAATCCTCTCATCCACTGTATTTGTATTTATGGAGGGAGATGTTGTAGGAGTTTCAATTTCTTTAAACATTTAGTTATGTTATGTAAACGTGTTTTTGTTTTAGTCCCAGGTGTGGGATATGGAGGCTGCTCTAGTTTTGCCCACAGCTGATAATCTGCTTGTGACATGGGGTGTGATCTTTATCAGCAGGAGACTGCCTTGTGCAAGTGCATGGTTTTGCCAGCTGGAAAACATCTTGCCATCTTGTGTGGGTGCTGAGGCTCTGAGAGCGTATAAATATGTGAGCGCCCAGAGAAAGAAGATGGAGGGCAGTGAGAAGAATGCATGGAGGAGATGGTCAGAGGAGGAAAAGAAGGCTGTTGCTGTGTTTTCTGTTGCTGCCTGGATATCCTGACAATGGAGATTGGTATTTCCCCAAGGAACCAGATGACCCTACACAGCAGGAAGTAGCCAAAGAGAACCCTTCCCCTCATTAACCTTTTTTCTCTCCTACCTGGTATTATGGTGTTGGAAGGGATTGGGGTGGAGAAGGGAGAGAGAGGCTTAAGAATCACAAATAAAATAGATTTTAAAAAGATCAAAGCCTACAGAAGGTTGCCAAGAAGATAAATAGACAGCCTATTAAACTTCTGACATGTTTCTGTTTTTTAAAACAACTTCAGTAATGCTAAAATATTTAAAAATAATGATGAAACAAGGAAATTGTTTTTAAAAATATAAAATTCGTAATGATTGATTTGTGTTAACATAATACCTTTCCTCATGGAATCTCCAAAGTACTGATGTTTAAAGATGTCTTGAAGATGCTAGAAGATGAAACAGGAAACCAAACCTTCCTGTCTTGTTATCATCCAGTGGCAACTCCATGTAACCCACTGGCTAAGGTACCGCCTCAGTATGCTGCCATGGAAATGCTACTCAACAGTTCTGCAAGGCAGCAACATCACAAAGAATATCCCTTCCATGCCCAGTGAGAACGAAATACATAGGAGAGAAGGTACAGCAGGCTCGCTTATCGCTCATCCTGGGCATTTAGTTGTATCCGTCCTTCTCGTTTGATTTCACATTTCTGTTCACTCAAATATCATTTAATCTGAAATTAAATAAATACTGTTATCACATGGATTCTGTCTAGGACAAATGTCCTCCTATAAAAGATTACCTTCAAGTTCCTGCATAGGCAAATTCTCCTCAAGCTAATGTGGGTTGTTCTATCTCCAGAAATAAGACTCTCCCACTATTAAATACACAAGAGGAAGATGAAATGGCTGTGCAGGCAACACATGAATGGCTGCAGAGACACTCGTCTGGAGGTGAAACTAGAGACTCTCATGGGTCTCATCATGAATGAAAAGGAGAGAGGCCAACAAGAATCCATTCACCAAACCAGCCAGCAGGTACCCAGAGACTATGGGAGGGAACAGAACAAGAGGCAAATGCTTCAGAAAGGAGAGAGTTGGTTTGCATTCTAGAGCAAGATGGAACTTTTTTATTTTCTCCAAGAAAGACTGCATCATTTTCAAGAGGAAGGTGAATTATTCTAAGGCCAAGCACACTGGTACCATGTATAATATCAGCACTGAGGAGACTGAGGCAGGAGGATTATAAGTTTGAGAGGGGCCTGAGCGGAACAGCAAGACTCTGCCTCAACAACCAAACAATGATGAGACAAAATGGACCAGAAGAAGAAGAAGAAGAAGAAGAAGAAGAAGAAGAAGAAGAAGAAGAAGAAGAAGAAGAAGAAGAAGAAGAAGAAGAAGAAGAAGAAGAAGAAGAAGAAGAGATCACAGAAGAAATACATGTTATTTCCACAGTGAGGGAAACAAAGCTTAAATCATTTTGAAGAAAACAGCATTATTCTAAGAATATGGGGAGGGCAAGATAGTTTATGGAGTAAAAGCTTTAGTTGTACAAGTGAGTTTTCACACAAGTATGAGGGCATGTCCATATACACACACGCACACATACAAGCACACACAAGTATTCACAAATGTACATACATGCACAAACACATACAAACACACATTGTCTCTTGCTAGTTTTCTGTACATATATAATTAAACATATGTTTTTAAAAAATCTCTTTGGACTAAAGGATAACATGAAATCCTCTGCCTGCTGGCAGTTAATTCAATAAAAATTAGAAAGGTAAAAGCCTGTTCCCTGGAAAGGGAAGGACTTAACACAAAGCATTCATTATTTCCTTGTAAATTACAAATGCTGGATTCTGCACCTCAGCGGGAAGGAGCTGTCATCTTCCATTACCAGGGGATGGATGTTTTAATCTGCAAAATTCCCTGGCATATTTGAATTGGCAGCTTGGCCTCTTCATCAATGTCACCATTAATCCCTCATTTGCAGATGCATAAATGTTTGGAGGACCATGGCTTTGGGTGCTTTTCTTTGAGGTAATGGGATGCTACAGTGGTTTCCGGCATTGTATCATTAAAATGAAATCGAGATTCCCAGTGACCCTGAAAGACCTAAGGCCTCCATAAAGAATGTGGTAGGTTTTGCCTCTTCAATTACACAGCTGCAGTGAAGGTGGGCACATCACACACAGAGAAACAGTGAAAGGTTAAGCCATTAAAGTTAATGAGGCAGTGCAAGCTCAGATTTCCTAAGCAAAGAAGTTAGGGACAGGAAACATGGCCACCACAAGGAGTCTTACTTAAAATATCAATTAAGAATGAGTTGCCTCTGCCCAGTCCCTGAATTCCTCACTGACACGAAGAGCAAGGACTGGTGGGGGGCTCATGCATGACTGAGAAAAGGCACCTTGCAGGCATGACATAAGCGAGAGCCTTTCTGTATTTGTATACTGCAAAGAGGTAGTAAGGCTTGCAATGGATGGCAGAGGAGGTGGTGAGGGCAATCCGAGCTGTCTGATCAGTTCTCTGAGCCCACCAGAGGGCCCCTTCCTCAGGAGAGGCGAGTTCACTCCCAGTGCCTATTTCTCAGTCTTCCAGTCTCATTATTTACCAGGGGTGCTACAGACTAAAACTCAGTTTTAATAGCAGGCTCCCCTTTATTCTTGATTTGGGTATTGGTGATGAAGTTGTGATAAATGGTTCTTTGTGGTCTTGGGACATGATGGATCTGACTGAGTCTAGTCAATGAGCTGTTCAAAGTTCTCACACATGGAGTGTACAGTTGGTGGTGATTGTGGTGGGAGAGGGTGTAGAATCCTCATAGCACAAAACCCATTCAGACTCATTAATTGTTCATTAACTCAGACTTCCACAGCTCATTAGTGACTAGTTAAATGTCAGTTAAAATGCAGCCCTTAATAGGAAGCATTAAGACTGGACGCATAAACAGGGCATCTCTGTGGGTCACAACTATGGTATTTCACACGCGTTACCACACTTTATCTTTACAACTTTTATATAAGGGGCCTATTTTTAACCCCATTTTTATGAATAATAAAACCAAGTCTCTGACATCTGGAAAGATGGCCCAGGGGCTAAGAGTACTTGCTGCGCCTCCATAGGGTCTCTTTTTCAGTTCCAAGCACCCATGGTGGGTGGCTCATAATCAGCTGTCAGTCCAGCTCCAGAGGATCAGATGGCCTCTTCGGGCTTCTAAGAGGCTGCACTAATGTGCACGTATCCTCACACAGGTATTCATAAACACATATAAGTTTTTAAAAAATCAAAGACCAAGTCCGGGAGGCCATCAACTCCATCGACTCTAAATGGCTAATGGACAGGAGATGAAATTCAAGCCTGTTCAACTCATTTGATACAATCTGAGCAATGCTTAGCTTTATTCTCAGCATCTGCACTACAGAGAAGCCTCTTTCACACCAGTAACACACATTCAATTGTTAGTGTTCTCAGTGGACAACAGTGTCTTACCACAAATGATATAGATGTCACTCTGAAAACTGCCTTTCTCATCAGGTTGTCTTGGCCCCAATGGTGCCAAGCTCATTATTTTCTTAGTGGCTTTGAACTTTAACACTAAAGCTCTTTTCAGCTTCTAATAACATGAAAATCAGTCATCATTTAAAAAAATAAATCAGCGGGACTTTTCCAATTAAGACACAAAGAACAGGCACACATGCCTGTCGACATAGCTCTGATTTACCCTGCCATCTTGTTTCAATGTACACTGTATGAGTCTCTACACAGACAGAGCTAAGAGTCGCCTGATACAGTGAAGCTAATTGTTTCTAAGTATAAAGCTGTTACCTTGAGTAGCCTTTGAAAATCATGTAGAATCATTTAATGCGGGGAGAGTCCTGGTCACCAACACAGGGCCCTCTAGCTAGCCACACCCCCTTTCTTAAGTAAACAAGGTGGAAATCTTCCATGTAGGCTTTCGCATTTGTAATCTCTCCCTCATTGCTTTGTTCTTGGGGTAGAGAACAGAACAAGGGAACAAGCTACCAAAGAGAACCAGGACCATCAAGCACTCATAATACACTTCTGTGCTGAGAACTACCACACAGTTCATTCCACATGAAGACTCATTTAAAAACAGGTTCTTTTATGAGAAAAAAGTTATGGGTTCATGGAAAAAATTGAGAAGGTAACAGAAGGTAACCCTGCCCACCCAGGCTGTCATTAGCATCCTCTGGAGAGTGGGACAAGTGTCACAGTTTATGAAGCCACTTAAATACACTTTGTCAGGCAAAGTCCAGACTTGCTAATAGGGTCCTCTCTTGGTGGTGTGTGTTTTATAGATCTGTACAAATGACACACTCTAGCCATATACTACCATACCAAGCAGTTTCACTCTCCTTAAAATTCTGTGCTGTGTTTTATCCTTCACCCCTGCCCAATACCCTGGTGAACACTGACCTTACTGAATTGTCTTCAAAGTTTGCCTATTCCAGCCAGTCATCATTGAAGCCACATACCATGCTGCCTTAGGACCTCAGTTCCACCCTCAGAGAAGTTTGGTAGTTTGTGCCTGCAATTCTACTGCTGGGGAAATAGAGACAGACTGATTTGGGGGGCTCACTGGCTAGATAGTCTTGTCTAATTTGTAAGCTTCAAGTCAAAAAGGAAACTTTGATTCAAAAGAGGTGGACAACATTCCTGGGAGTGACACTGAGGTTATTCTCTGGCTTCTATCCCCATGCACACAATACAAACACATGTACTCAGGAACACACACACACACACACACACACACACACACCCATTAACAAAAGAACCTATGGATTCAAGTCTCCTCTGTGTTTTCATGAGTAATAATACCTCATTTTTTTAAATGGACCAAAGCTTACATAGCCACTCATCTACTCAAGGATACCTTGGTTGCCTCCAAGTTTGGAGGCTCATGCAGAAAACTGCTATAGAATCTCTTTCTATTTTCAAGATAAAGATAAATAAAACATTTCAAAAAATTCAAAGAAAAGCTTAATGTAATTTGATTAATACCATTGTGATGGCTTGTTATTTTATTTATTTTAAACAGATTTATTTTTAGTTATATCTGTGCATTTGTTTCTGCACAGGAATATGTTCAAGTGAGTATAACTGCCTGTAGAAACCAGAAGAAGTAGTCAGATCTGAAGCTGGAGGTACAAAGCATTTGTGAGCCTCTAAGGTGGGAGCTTGGACTCATGCTTGGGATTTCTGCAAAAGCATTGCTCATTGTCAAAGGCTGAGCCACCTCTCTGGCCTTGCTTATTTTAAATTGAGCAGTGGAAAATTTATGGTATCTAAGTTGAGAATAATTTTTGTGGACCATTTTTTCTTTTCATCCCATTCCATTGTATGTCAGTATGTGTGGGTGAGACAGAGAGATATACATAAACACTAACACACACACACACACACACACACACACACACACACACACACGGATGACTTTCCTTCACTTTTGCCAAGGGTCCCGAAGGGGCCACCACTGAAAAGAGGAAGCAGTACCACCATAGGAGTCAAAGTCCAAGTTCCATCAACAGATGAAGTCATCAGGAGCTAATTAATCCATTTGTAAAGGAAAGGCAAAAAAGAGGCTTCTGAAAAGTGAAAAAAAAACAAACAAACAACCACAACAAATCATTTGAACCCCTGGGCAGTTTGAGTACATGAAAGTTGTGAAGTAAATTAATTAGCTTTGCATCGATTGGTATCAAAAGTCATTAGCCTTGTACTGTCAAGAAATCCCAAGAAGCTCGAGATGTACGAAGGGAAAAGCCTGGGGAAGTGATCCATCTCCGGTTTTAAGTGCCAGTGCTTTAAAGGGTCCCAGCTGTATAACTGGGCGGGGGGAGAACCATGGATTTATAGCTGCCTCATGTGTCACTAAAGACAAACACTGATAAATAATGGAGGATTAGCAGAGGAGACTCTTGTGTGCTCTCTTCGCATGGAGAAAAGAACAGGAAGAGGGGACAGAGGGGAATGCCTCCGATCTGGGCACCTCTCACCCATTCCATTCCTATCTGTCCCTGGAAGCTACCAGAGCTTGTGTCTTATGCCATTCAGGTGCTCGCTCCACAGTGAGCAAATCTGGCTTTTCCCTCTCAGTCACAGAGACACTGAGTGCTCTCCTTGGAGGCTTTGCACTGTCAAGATCTTACTTTTAAAAAAATTTAAATAATTAAAAAAATTTTTTATTTAAGTAATTTATTCAGATTACATCTCAATTGTCACCCCCTCACTTGTATCTTACCGTTGCTCTTCCCTCCCTTATTCATCGTATTCCCCTTCCCAAGATCTTACTTTTTTCTTAAAAATTTAAAAATGAGTTTTGAAATTAAAATATAATTACATTGTTTTTCCTTTCCCATTCCTGCCTTCAATCCTTCCCAGGCACACCGCCCTGGCCTTGCCCCCCCCCCCCCATGCCTCTCGAATGTCTGGTCTCTGTTTGTTTTATACATCTATTTGTATCTATTTATATATGTGTATATATGTGTGTGTGTGTTGGTAGCTATAGATGGCTTCCTAATATATAAATAAGCCTGTTTTGTGATTTCAGGGTGATCGTCGGTGTTGGATTGCTGTGCTCTTCCCTGCAGAAGACTGTTACTCATTCCTTAGTTGCCCTGCAGGTCTTTGCTTGGGGGGCAGGGCTATGAGACCTCCCCAAGCCATGTCTGTTGGTGTTGTCCTCGCTTAAGTATTGTTCCTGCGGCCATGCTGATGAGACTTCATGAAAGTAACTTTTTATGGCATTTCTAGAAAGTCTTACTTTATCTCATCTTCATAATCTTGTGATTTTCACAGATTGTGTTTAAGTTACAATAAAGGCCCATTAAAAACAAAAAACAAAAAACAAAAACCTCAGGTATATAGAACAGAATTCCTGGCCTGGGAGGAGACCCAGCAATTCTGTTCTGCCAGGTCAGTCAGTGAGCCAAGGGTCCATCCCTAGGAAGGAGAGCTCATGTTAAGCCATGCTAAAGAGTTGGGAAGAATGACTCTCCCTTCAGTGCTGCCCTGTTCTGTTCTCACCCCCAAGAGTTTCTGTTCTCCCATGCAGTCCTTGGAGCCACCCGGAGGCTCAGCTGGATCTGCCTGCCTTGCTGGGGCCTGAGTTAGAAGGGAACAGCTTTTCCTTTCCCATTTTATGCCTCTTTCTTTCTGATGCTGGCCAGGACCTGAGCATGCTTTTTTTGTGTGATTTTTGGGGTTTCCCCACTCTTTCTCTAAAGCCCTTCCTCCCTTCCCTTCCGTATGGCTGCTGGCCTGCTATGTGTCTGACCTCCACATGGACTTAAGCAGCAGACTTATTTTCTTCTGCTTTTCTCCCTATTGTCCTCCTATGGGCAGCTGCTGAGATTCCCAGCTTGCCTGGCCAGAGTGTTTTTCTTTTAGTAAGTAAAATCAAATTGTTCTTAAACTTCCAGTTGAATCCATTGTTAAATTATTTGATTAGTCAGACTAAGAACCCCAAGAGGGGACCCAGATTTTCTCTGAATCAGGAGGAGATGAGGGTAGTTTCCCAGGTTATGGGCTAGTAAATAGTGCTGCCATTTGCACCAAGGTCTGGGAAACAGCAATAGTGATCCTCTCCCATGACCCCTGACCCCAGCTATAGTGATCCTCTCCCATGACCCCTGACCCCAGCTATAGTGATCCTCTCCCATGACCCCTGACCCCAGCTATAGTGATCCTCTCCCATGACCCCTGACCCCAGCTATAGTGATCCTCTCCCATGACCCCTGACCCCAGCTATAGTGATCCTTTCCTATCACCCTTGACTCAAGATGAATGATTTTTGCATTGAGAAAGTGTGGACAGGATTAGCTGTCCTGAAATTTTTAGTAATAGCAGGCAAGAGGCTTGTGTGCCTTTCCAAGCGCACATCTATGGAAAGGACAAGCAGTCCTCCAACTGTGCCCAGGACATGGCGCATCCTACTCCACTGTCTTAGCCAGGGTTACCATTGCTGTGGTCAAACACCATGACCAGGAGCAGGCTTATACTTGCACATCGCTGTTCATCATCTATGCATGGACAGGAACTCAAGCAGGGCAGGAACCTGGAGTCAGAAACTCACGCAGAGGACAGGGAGTGTGCTGCTCTGCTCTGCCAGCTTTCATATGGAACCCAGGAGCAGCCCAGGAGTGTCCCCACCCATAGTGAAAACCATCCAGCACATTCACAGAGCTGAAGGCCTGGCCATGAGGTTTGGCTTTGCCTTTCTAGAGATCGCACCCATGAAGCGCGAGGCAGCCTGGATAATACTTGTAGGAACCAGGCCCGACTGGGTGCCTGCCTGTCTTGCTGCTTCGTGTCCTGTTTCTAGCAGCTTCCATGTTTGTGTTTATCTTGGTTAGCTAATCATGTTTACTGCTCTGAGAATGCGCCCCTCCCCTCCTCAAGACTTTTCCTCCTGTGTGCAATCACCTCTTGAGGGATTTCACCTGGGAGGAGGATTCCTGTTTTGCTGCCTGTAAGAAAGCTCTTTGGAACTCTGGAGAAAGACGAAAAGAATAAATCACTGCCGCAGCTACTGCTGCGGCTGCTGCTCTCTTAGCATGAAGGACCCTCTGTGTTATTGTGTGTGTGTGTGCGTGTGTGTGTGTGTGCGTGTGTGTGTGTGTGCATGAGTTAAATCCGCAGTCCCTCGCCCTCGACTTGGTACCGCGGTGGCGCAGACGCCACAAATACTCACTGAGTATACACTCATTGAGACACTTAGATCTGTACTAAAGACTTAGCAGTAGACAATAGCTTGCCTAGGACTTCCCTTAAGAGCACTATTGAGTGTTTTACTGGTGTCTGGTAGGTCTGCAGTAAGTACCCAATGTTAGGAAGGTTTTCCTCATTTTGTTTAAAACCTTATTCTTTAGTGTATTCCAAACAGTTATAAAAATCACATATAAAAACGGTTATCCAATCTCTCGGTTAGCCCTCTACTGCTTTGTCTCCTGCCCTCTCCACCCACTCGTACCACCATCCAGGCTTCTCCTCCTTATGTGACTCTACTATGCATATAAATGTTCCTAAAATGCTCTGCAGTCTAAGCTGTTGTTAACACGGTATCCACACCCTCGCAAGCTTACTGTCCCATTTAATATTTTATTACAAAGAAAATAAGTTATTTAAACTGAATAACAATGAAAATGCATATTAAAAGATGTGCTTATACCAGAAGAGAAGATAACCTCAAAATTAGTAAACTGCCAAATTTAAGCATGTAAAACATTAACAATGAAAGTCTCTATTTAGTAAAACAAAAAATTCACACTAAAAATAAAGAGCAGGAGTTAATGAGACAGAAAATCAATGTTTTCTAAAAAAGAGGAAGAGCTGAAAGTAGGACTTTGTTTTGTGTTTTTGAGAAAGGACCTTATTCTGTACACGAGGCTGGCCTGATAACTACACTCACAGTAATCGTCTAGCCTTGGCCTCTAGCGTCTAGACTCCTGCACGTGGACCAACCACACCTGGCTCAAAAGTAGGTTACCTGATAAAATTTGTGCAGCAGATAAACCTTTGACACAACTAGTTATTAGAATATAAGAAAGGAAAAAGGAAAACGATCCTTTGTGTTAAAGAGATGATATGAATGTAACTAAAATATGATGCAAAATGACTATCTTCAGTGATAATATGCTAGCATTAAAAAAAAAAGATACAATGGACAAATGCCAAACTAATGTGCCATTTACCACAATGAGAGATAAGAAATAACAAAACCTTGTTCTATGGATATAAAGAAGACAGCTGTTAAAACACACACACACACACACACACACACACACACACACACACACACACAGCAAAGAAAATCCTCTGCCAGAAGGTTTGTCTGGGAGATTCCCAAAATTTCAAGGAAGAAGCCATTATTACAGTTTTGTGCATTTTTCTTAGACATGCGAGAGAAAAAAAGAGGTTGCTCCCCAGGAATTCTATAAGGTCCACATTACCCTCTTAGCAATGCCAGAGAGAAGCACCATAGAAGAGGGAGTATGTGTGGGCACGGTTCTTAGATTGGTGCTCCACTGTCAACGGAGAGAAAGCATCCCAGGGGCCGAGCAGCAGGCATGGAGTCGCCTGGCATCTAGCTGTGTGACGCAGGGCGCTAATCTAACATTTTCGGCACTTACTGTCCGCTCCTGTAGGATGCCTTTCTGTATTATCTGTCTGGTTCTGCTGGAATCAAAGTGGTGAACAGTAGATAGCCCTTCCCTGGGTGTCTGGGGTAACACTAAGCAAAGGTGGGCTACGGCTTTGTTTGTAAAATACTTAGTTCCTTGACTGAGCCCAGTTCAAAAAAAAAAAAAAACAAAATGAAACAAAAACAAAAACAAACAAACAAACAAAAAGGTTCAACTCTCAATTTTAGAACGAGCACGGTGCACCTAGAGAGAAGGCGCTCATGCTCTTCAGTTAAAGGACCAAGAGTCAACAGGATACACACAACAGCTCTCCAGACACGCAGACTTTCAAAAGGCCAATCTGACCCCTGGACTATGCACGGTTTCAGGACATGGTAGGGTGGTTTAATGCCCAAGGCCATTGTAGCATCTACCTTGGAGACCAAGGGCTTCCTCTGGAAGCCACTGGAGCTGCTTCCACAAGGCTCTGGATGCGCTCTCCTTGCGGAGTGAAGCAGTTTTTTGAGTTTGGGTCTGATCATGCTCTTCAGTTAAAGGACCAAGAGTAAACAGGATACATACAACAGCTCTCCAGACATGCAGACTTTGAAAAGGCCAATCTGACCCCTGGACTATGCATGGTTTCAGGACACGGTAGGGTGGCTTAATGCCCAAGGCCATTGTAGCATCTACCTTGGAGACCAAGGCCTTCCTCTGGAAGCCACCGGAGCTGCTTCCACAAGGCTCTGGATGCGCTCTCCTTGTGGAGTGAAGCAGTTTTTTGAGTTTGGGTCTGATCTGCTACAAGTGAGATTAAACGGCAGCATCTAGGGCAGGGCCGCTTCCAAGGGCCCTGCTCGCTTTTCTGCTCTTGTCTGAGGAGCTTTGAGCATGAAGGGAGCAGAGATGCCAGGGCGTCTCCCTGCAGTTTTGCTATAGACTCAAAGTCAGAGGAGGCTTTTCTTACATTCTGGTCACTTCCCTGCCTCTGGGAACTCTCTCCCAGGCTCCTGACTTAGACCATCTATAGTCATTTACCTCAGGCAGGCCTCTGGATTTTATTTCATTCGTGATGCTCAGAATGTTGCCAATAAGCCATTCCTATTTCCATAGGAAGGCGTTACTGACATAAGCAAGTGACCTGGGAAGAATAAAAGGAAGGAGCCTGTTCGACTTGAGGAGGAGGTGAATGGCAGCAGATTTATAAGACATGGGGTTCTGAGAAGACTCCAAGCCTGTGTGCCTTCCGAGTGTGGGAAAACACATAACTCCCCTGCCAGACTATACAGTGGCCTCATTTCCAGGATGCTGGATCCACAGTATGTTCGAGGCTTGGCATTCCATTTGTCTTTGTAGCACTGGAACCTTGGGAAGGAAGGCAAGAAGAATGTGTTTCTCACCATTTGTGTCTACAGCAATACAGGGAACTATGAATGCCAACAGATTTCTTTTTTAAGAACTTGAAAAGAGAAAGCCAGATGGTGGAAGTAGCTATAGGGAAAGGGAACAATCCAGAATGAATGTACTTTGAGCTGAACCTCCAAGCTCCACCTACAGGTCCCTGATACTATTGCCTGGAGGAGCCAGCTCTTGTCCTTTTCTTTAGGTTTTGAGCTTTATGTCCAGCTGACTCGGGTGGATGCTATGAAGGATTTCTGTGTGCCGGGGTGCTTAGGCACAGCTCTGGATTGAGACAAGAAATTCAAGAGGGTAGAGGAACATGAATGGAAGGCAAAGAAACATATACCATACCCATTGAACACAGGAGCCAGTGTAGGGCAGGAGGAATTCGGCCGTTCCCAGCTTTAGTGTAAGGCACAGATGCATATCTGTTCTTCCTCCCACCAGCATCCTCCGTGGCACCCTCCTCAGTTTAGGTGACAGTACCTGAGGAAGTCCATGGTGGAAGTGAGGCACTTCTGGGGGAGGTTGGTGGTGATGGAGCAGGCACACTGCTGAAGGTGCAGGACAGCATGGGCAAGGAGAAATATCCAGAGGGGGGGGGGGGCAGTGATGGTGCATGTAATGTCTGTATAATGCTTGAGAAGTAGAAGTGGTGGGCAAGGAATGTCCATATTGAGCAAACAACTTCATCCATCCATCCATCCATACTCCACCCCTATATGCACACACACACACACACGAGAGAGAGAGAGAGAGAGAGAGAGAGAGAGAGAGAGAGAGAGAGAGAGAGAGAATGCTTGGCTTCAGTGGGTATTTATAAGTGTGTAACAGTGGAAAGACTTGGATCTGAATTTCAAATACTGAGAGGAATTCACAGGGCATGTGCATAAACATCTACATAAAGCACAGAGCTAGAGAGACAACAAATGTGTGTGCTTCTGTGTGACCATGTCTGCATATATTGCCTAGTGTTGGCTGGTTCTAGAAGCAATCCTATCACAGGGTCTCCGAGCACACCGAGAACTCAGGGTTTAGTATCTAAAACCATCCTCCATGGAAAAGAATCAGGGCTGTTTTCTTGTTGAAATGAACAATTCCAAGGCTATTTGAGAAATATTCATGCAAGATGCCCCTGGATACCTTACTGTAAAGAGGTGAATGCTTATGGTGGGGAAACAGCAGCTTCGTGGCAAACAGGAAGTGACCAACTGGAGTGAGTCTCTGGGAAAAGAACATGCCCACGAAGAGGCAAGCATTCCAAGTTCCAGAACAGGAGCAGCCTTCAGGAAAAAGACACTCCTTGTGACATAAAGAAAACCTGAGATAAGCAATCGAGACCCCCCCCAAAAAAAAACCTCAAGTACAGGCAGGAGGACCAGAATCTTGGGGCCATTCTCAGCTGCATTGTGAGTGTGAAGGCAGCCTTGGCTACAGGAGATCCTATCTCAAACATAAAAGCAAATTGCAGGATACCATGAACCCGAACAGATGAAGGCATACATCCTACAAGAAAGAAACTATCTAGCCTTATGTTTATCTATTTAGGAGAGAGGAAGAGAAATATAGAGAGGAAAACGATTAAAGAAGGCTGCATAAGACTCTGCTGTAAGAGAAATAGATAAATAGATAAATAAACAAATAAAAATAAACTAGTGTTCCAGCTTGGTTAATCTGTGTGAAATGGATACCACAGTTCTTGTTATTCTCCTTCGGCTTTGGCATAGTTTAAAACTACTGAAAGTGCTGAGCTATGAAAACAGTAGCCCAAGTGTCAGGGGTAAAGTTCCATTCTAAATGGTTAGAATTCCTTCTGTGTTTTCTGTGATATAGGGACCCTGAAGAAGGCCATTTGCTAGGAAGAAGCTATGAGTAGGGCTACACGTGACAACAGCTGGGACGCTTTACTTAAGACAAGGGAAGGAAGATGGAGTGTAGGGAAGACATGGCCAGGAACAGAAGCTCCCTCCCTGAAGAGGAGATGTAAGCCCGGAGGGGGACAGAGAGGGGGAGAGGGAAGGGGAGAGGGAGAAGGAGAGAGAGGAAGGGAGGGAGGGAGGGAGAGAGACAGAGATAGAGAGAAAAGAAGGAGGGAGGGAGGGAGAGAGACAGAGATAGAAAAGAAGGGAGGGAGGGAGGGGGAGGAGAACAAGCAAGTAAAAGTTGCTATAGGGGAAAAAAGTTGCTATAGGTAATGGGACTGAGAAAATGTAAAGTTAGACAAGTTTGGAAGTGTTGTATACGACTTAATGCTTCCATTATCTTAAGACACAAGCAGTAACACTCAGTGCATTCAGCCATACGGTTAGGAGACACACAGCTGTTTGGCTTATCTGTTAGATGGGCTTAATGACAAATGTGAGACAAAGGACAGTCCCCAGCTGATGAGAACATTTGGGTTTGAGATGAAAAGTGAGAGGAAACACACGTATTCAGAAGCAGATGAACAGGATAGCAGAGATGATGAAGGAGCAGCAGACATGCCAAGAGATGGCCTGAAGGAGAACACTGAGGAGCCCTGAACTCTGAACCAGGAAGCAGAAAGTAGAAGCCGACACTATATTGAATGAGGCTCAGGAATGGGCCAAGATGGTCCTCTCTCACACAAGTAAATGGCAGGGCCAAGACTGGAGCACAGGGCCACAGGACGCCACAGAGCATTCCTATGCTAGCCTCCTGCCTGCCGTTCTTGCGAATGGCAGTGGTGCGGTGGTACTCTGATACACAGGGTTTCATGGAGTAAGCTCCTGAGGAGAAACTGAGGGAGGCTTTGACTGACTAGTTAGATAGAAGGACAAAAAGAACGAGCTCTTGGTAGTCATTTGAGTCAAGGTGGGTGGGACTCTGGCCTTCACAAGCACACATACGTGTGCACATATGCGTGCACATGCACACACATTCTCTCTCTCTCTCTCTCTCTCTCTCTCTCTCTCTCTCTCTCTCTCTCTCCTGGTTTCCATTTGCCTCACCATGACAAGTAAACCTCTTGTTTGAGTTACAGTGGCTGACTTGAGCTGGCCCCTCATCCTTTTTCTGCCTTTGTCACTTGCTAAATCGCATTCACACAGACTTTTCCTGTTTCCTTTACCAAACTTGTCCCAGCCTTAGGATCTATGGTTGTGTGTTCAGCCTAGACTTTCTCCCCACTGCCTGTGATTGGACAATTCTGTCCCAGCTCAAGACTTTAACCCATGGCCAGCCTTTCCCTACTTGCCTTGTATGAAAGTGGTTAGTTCGTATTCCATACCCCTCTATCCCATAATCATCAGTTGTTTATCATATGCCACCATCGCAGAGTTCCTCACTGGTGTAGAGGTTTGTTATCTGTGCCTAGCAGAGAGTGGGTAAAATGTGTGAAGAAGCTATCTTGATCTAGTGTCTTAGACAGCCCTGGAGTGGAAAACAGAAGCCATAGGAGTCACTCTGAACACAGCAAGAGCAGAGGACAGGACAAGCCCTCTCAGCCTGCTGCCTTCTAGCCCTAAGCCACAGCGCCTCAGGCTCACACAGATGAGAGTCGTGAGTGAACATCCATGGAGGAGGGCTAAATACTTTCCCACTGTGGTCTACCCACCACCTGTGCTTGGCTGGCAAGTTGGCCTGTGAATGGAGCTGCTTCTTAGAGAAGGAGCCTTAAGTGGATGGCCAGGGGCAAAAGCATCCTGTTAGCCAGTGAATGGATCTTAACAAAAGATCTGGCTCCCTTTAAGTCCTGTGGAGGAGCTGACCTGGAATCTCATTTGATACTTCATTATATCCCAGGCCCCGTTTCCAGGAGGAGGTCGGTCGTCAACTTCAGCCGATAATCCGACATAAAGGCTTCCTATTCTTCAGTTACATAAAGTAAGACAACGCACATCTCTGCACCAGACATTAGGACTAACACTGACAAGGCTTAGTTAAAAAGCTCTACCAGGAGGAGGCTCTAAAGTGACTAAACCAGCTAATGTGGCTGCACAATGATTCTTCCTTCACGGGGAGAAGGATTTCTATTTAAATACTATTAACACTTTTGCTGTGATGGCTTTGCTGTAACAAGAATGGTATCTAAGCTTAAGAATGAATACAATTATATAACAAAGTGAATCCTTTACTATTACTTTTTATGCTTTTAATTTTGATAACATGACTCACTATTATAGTCATCTCTTTCCTTGATTTAAGTTTTTTTTCCCTCCTGTTTTTAAAATGAAATTGAAATTGTATTATTAAGATGAAGGTACAATTTGGAAATGAGGAACTATCTACTTAAGTTAGAGCGGACGAGTCAGAAATGGATGGTTTTCAATTTAAGCTGAATGTTGACCATTCATTAACAGTGATAGGAGCAGTGGTACCAGCCTGCAGCTCTTGCCCCTGGGGACTGGCAGGCAGCCTTGATGTTGCGGAAACTACCCGGGAGATTTCAGGGGGTGGAAGCATTGGGCCTCCCTTGCAAAGGAATAGCATGTGCACTGTGGTTTTTAGGATTTATTTCCTCCTTTATACAATTTCCTCTTGGCAGGAGACCTTGCTCAGCCTCCTTCCCCACATAGAAGCAGAACTTGCAAAAGGCTCATGGAATGTGGAGTAGGAAGAAAGGATGCGGGTGAGGCTGTGGTTCATGACACAAACTATTTCCAGTTGTGTTTCTCAAGGTCACAGGCTATGGGGTTGGGTTTGGGCATTGTATGTGTAGGCTAGGCACATTGTAGAACAGTCAGTCTGTCATAGCATTTATACAATAAAAGCAGAAGCCTACCTTATGCTATAGGCTTTTGCATTTGTGTGTATGTGTGTTTTATTAGAAAATTCTTCTGAAATAGGTAAACTACTCCTGTCACTTAAGCTGAACCATGCTCCAACCTCCCACATCTTCCTGGTTACCGTAACAGAGGGAAAAGAGTATGGCTCTGTATATCAGCTCTTTTTTCTTTTCTTTTCTTTCTTTCTTTTTTTTTTTTTTGTTTTTCGAGACAGGATCTCTCCGTGTTAGCCTTGGCTGTCCTGGACCAGGCTGATCTCAAACTCACAATGATCCCCCTGCCTCTGCCTCTGCTTCCCAAGTGCTGGGATTGAAGGCATGCACCACCACACCTGACCTGTATATCAATTCTTAAATGTTTCCCTTTAGAAGTGGTTTCTTATTTCATTTATTTGATAACAGCAGACAAGGCACGTAGCCCCATCTCATTTTAGGAGAGCTGTCCTTCCTTTTGGCAGGAATGAGGTAAATGAGAATCATCAGCTTACAGCTAAGACTGCAAGAGATTCCTTGCTGCTCAGCAATAGGGACTCGGTTCCAGCCACGCTCTTCTGTGAAGCACTGAGCCTTGGCTCCAGCATGGATCTATACAGCAAAGGAAAAACACTCTCCTCATTTACAGGAAGTTACCTCCCAGATAACAACAGTCCAGGCCCTCAGCCATGTAATCCATTTTGCCTGATGGATGATAGTAATAATCTCCATTCCCTCAATTATTTTTTGCATTCAAAAGTATTGATTTAGTCCCTGGAATGTGGTAGAAATGGGAAGCATGTCTATGAATCATCACACATGGTCTCTGACTGCACTGAGATTTGGGGCTCTCTAGGGAGACAAATGTGTTAAAAAAAAAATCATTTCACAAACGTGAATGCTAATGGTGTGCAAACATGCTTAGGGGTTCATTATTATTCCCCCTCATACAACACCCCGACTTCCCCCTTGAAGGGACAACTTGCAGTTGTGAGTCCTTTCTGCACATGGTATTCAAACGGCTTGTTCTTTGAGATGGGGGTGACACTGGAGCAGCCTAAGAACTACTGTGCATCTCACAGATGTGCTGATGTGGCCACCTGCTGCTCACTATGGTTGTTTGTGGGTCATATGAGAATGGTTGGGGGTGCAGCCAAAGGTCAACCCGGCTCAAAGCATCTCCTGGAAGGAGCTGTAGCAAATGACGTCAGTGTGTTGCCACAACCTCTACACACTGCTCCTCGCTTTCCTTCATAAACCCCAGAACATTCTAGAATATTCTAACTACTGGTATCTTACCCTGCCTAAGGGAAGCCGGTGAATGCCTCTAAATACCATCACTCATGTGGTAGACAAAACCATTACAACACGTCTCTACACTGCTTCTCAGAAGGGAGAGTCTCTCTTGCCCACAACAGTCTGCTTGCTAGCACACATTTTGCAGACTTCTTCTCCGCACTTCCACCTTTCACTTCTTTATTGCCTTATTAGAGAATTCTGAAGTTACCTAATACTGTAAACACCCTATGCCAGAACCACAGACAGGCATGTTTGTCCTATTCCACAGTCACAGAATTTGTAAAAATAACTATTGTGATTCACAACAGTGACTAATCCTACTAATTCACAAGCTGCATTACTGTTGCTGGCTGCAGTTCACCAAGGAAGGAGTCTCCAATTTCCTTTGATAGTTGACAACTGACAATCAGTTTCTAAATGACTAATTCAAGTGTGGAGCCTTACACTTTATATATATATATACACACACACACATATGTAGGCTACAGAGCAGCTACTGAGATGTTAGAGACTGAAGAGTTTGCAGAGGCCTCACTAGAAGCGAAGTCTGAGAACTGATTACGGACACAAAAAGAGCCAACAACCGTCGATTAACAATATATTAAGCAGCCCAGTGGGAGAGCTGTAGAATAGAGCCAGACTCAGGGAGAAGCCCAGGGCTAGTCCAAACTTCAGATGGAAGGGGCGGCAGGTAGGACAGGCAACAGTCTGCATGAGATTCATTGGGCTAACACTCTGGGGACAGTTAGCATTTCCCTGCCCATCTTTCCCTAGATGCATCTGTGTGGTTAGATGACAGTGGCTCTATTTCAAATGCACTGAAGTCTGGGTGTTATGTACCTCCAATAGGTACACTATATCATCAGATCTGGTTTTCTGATATGGCTAATTTTGTAGTGTTGTTTGGGTTTTAGTGGTAGAGTCTCACTTTGTAGCCCAGGCTAGCCTTGAATCCACAGTAATCTCCCGCCTCAGCTCCTGTAATAATGGGTGTATAGGCATGAGCCACCATCCCTGGCTCTCCTATATGTTTGCAGAACCTCAATGGCTTTACAGGTGCTGCTTTCTATTTCATCCTGCATGAATAGGTGGTGGTGTCTATGTGCCTCTCCATGTTTACTCAAAATGGAGTCAACTGCTGCTTTATAAAATGGAGTCACCCGGGGCTAGGTACAGCCTGAAAACCATTATTTTGCATATACTATGGAAAAACTCAGAGCAGGGTATAGCCCGATTTCCACTCTCACTAAATTAGCATTCTTGTTCTTAGGTGCTCTCAAAGAATCCAATTTAATAAAGTTTTGCTTAAGCTGGTTGTGGTAGCACGTACCTCTAATAGCAGCATCCAGAAGGCTGATGCAAGAGCATCATCGTAAGTTGGAGTCCAGAATGAGCTTTATAACCAGACATGTTTTCAAGGGGAAAAGGGGAAAGGGAGCTATTTGCAATGCCTACCCAGAATACAAAGAGTCAGGACCTTTGAACATTTCTCTGTTCCTCTAAAATGGCCATGCTAAGAAAACACAGTGAGAAGTTACAACAGTAACTCAGAACTGCTGGTGGGTGTTACTGCACAGCCTTCAGCTCTGAGTTAGCTGATTGCTGCTCAGAGCTTGCTTCTGAAAACATTTCTGTTAGTGTATTTAGCCACAGCGTCCGCAGCTGGCAGCATACACTCCAGCCCCAGTTGCAGTTCTTTTTCAAAAAAGCATCTTATGATAATTTGGTATTTTTGTGTTCTTATTCATCATGACTAGGACCAATTACATTACATGGTTCTTTTGGGGGAGACACTTTGGAACAGGAGGAAGGCTATAGAAAGTATATTTGGCTATTTCATTTCTTTTCTGACCACAGTGAGTCATGTTCTAGTTCTGAATTCCTCCCCCAGCTGCACTGCTCACTGCTTAACTTTTTGTCCTAAAATATATTGATTAAAGAAATAAATTAAGGTCCAGCTTATGAGAATAGACTTCTTGCACTTAAGGAAACACACAAGGTGATATTTGGGAAAAGGTGATGAATGTAGGTTTTCAGCATAAATTATGAATGATTTGCAATTCATCACCTTCCTTTCCTTGCTCCTCCTTAGCAAAAAAAGAGCTCATTTGTCCATTATCAAGGAAGGAATAATTTTAGGGATGTGATTATTTGGCAGAAGTGTTAATGATGATGGGAAAATGTTTAAGAGAACATAACCAAACTGAAAGTTTCTGCAGTTTCAAAAAAAAAAATCATATTTTCAAAGTTTGCCCTGAGCCCCACTTTCTTGTGTGGAGATGAAGTGGGTAGGTAGGGGGAGAGTCTACAGCCAGATCATGATGGGGGTGGGGCCAAGGGGAAAAGTAAAGGGGCTATGACTAGTGAAAGGGCTACTTCTCTTTGAAGAGTTAGAGATGGAGGGGTGCCCTATAGGAGTGAAGAAAGGGTGGCAGGGTATGAAGCCAACAATGGTAGATATAAGCAAGGTAAAAACAAATGCTAGGAGGAAGTTTTTCTTCCAGGACCAGTCATACCAGGTGAAATTAACTAGTCCCTGTGCCTGTAGTGTGTCACCAAAGTATGCTAGCATAAGCAATAGGAGGCCACAGAGCACTAAGAAATGGAATGGAACAGGACTGGTGATGAAAAGGATGAAAGTTCTTGCATCCAGAGCTCCTCCAAAGTATCTAAAGTATCAAGAACGGGTGAAGAGAGCTTATGTAGAACATCCTGTAGGGGTATAGGGGACTCTGGTTATTTTAAAGGAGGTAGGTCCAGTAATTAAAACATGTGTAAGACAGAGTAAAAACATAAGGATAAGGATAACGAGGAAAGAAATGGACCAGGGGAGGGAACCAAAAAGGTCACCCATAGGAAGAGGCTTGTCATTGAATGTCTGTCTTGCCCCTGCATCTCCAACACCCATCTTGAACCAGTTAGGATTTGTTGGTGTGAGAACAGTGTTGTTCCTGGAGGAGGCCACACATTCCTTAACAATCCTCAGATTTAGTCTTCTGATCTTGAAATGTCTTTAAGGTTTTTCTGAGAGCTGTTGAGTCATAGAACTTAACTGGTGCAAAGAAGCCTCTTCTGAATCATAAAAACAATGCTCAGAGGGGCAAAAGGAAGTGCGAGCAGAATGGCCCATTACTCACTTACAGACTGTAAGGCCATTGGTTTGGTAGAAAAGCTTGAGGCATTTTTTTCCCCATTGGCCAGCATAAGTTCGGAGGCAGCCATTGGGTCTCCCGAACTATCACCTTTTCACAAACATTAAGACTTTAAGATGGAAATTAACAGGAGTTTTATTTAGCAAGTTTAACATAGTTTTGATTTGCTTAATTGTACAACTAGCTGAACCTTCTACAGAGTCCTGTAGAGAGACAAGGTAACTGTAATCATCCTTTTGTTATACCAGATTCCAGCATACTTCTCTAAAGTGAATGCAGTTGTTCAACAAGGGGGAAAAATGTATCTGGAACTGGAACAGTTCAGTCATTTCCTAAGGTTAATTAGATCTGTAAACAGCAGGGACCCTGTTGGTATAATGTCCTTGTGAACTGTGTACAGTTTTCTCTTGTTCATTCAAAGGTGATTTCTCTACCCCACTCTGGTTTCAATGGACATTACATTGTGATGTTTATTCTAAGTATCTCCTGTCTCCAGTTTGTGTAAACATGCCACCATTTGTTCTCTGTATTGCCAATAAAACCCAACTAGCCAATGCTGAGCAATACCAGAGAATAGGGTGGGGCATCCTGGTGAGTGAGGGGAGGAGAAAGAGCAGGAAAGAGGAGAGATGCACAAGGAGAAATGAGCAGGACCTAGGATATGAGTAAAAAGCAAGTTTAATGTGGGAAATCTGAATGGGAGGAAGCTATACTAGCTTGGAGGTTTAGGATGAAGTAATTATTGGGCACCATTGTGCTCTAGGCTAATGAAATAGATCCTGGTCATTCTGTGTGGTTATTTCAGTGTAAAGCTGGTCAAGGAGCAACTGCTGATTTATACTAAAAATGTAATTCAATATTAAATATTAATAATCATTTCAAAAGACCATGTTGTAGAACCAGGACTGATAGAAGGATTGTGGAGGTAACCATATGACTGTATGATTATGTATATCTTGTCCTTAAAAGCAGATTTATTTATTTTTAATTTAAAAACTCATGTTAATTCTTCCACAGAGATTCAAGAATTTTGTTTTGTTGCTTTACTATGAAGAAAATTATGTTGGGCAAAATGATCAACCTTAGTTTATACAACCATCTACTTATAAGTCAATTTGGTGGTAAGTACATGATATAAAATGCAAACCATAACCACACATCGGCAGTCTAAATACACACAATCATATATAAGACATATTTAAATATACTAGAATATTGGATAATATTGTTTCTTGGGATTATACTTTTAAAATCATCATTGTAAAAGGTAAACTTGAAAAAGCAGATACAGTGTTAGACTGGGCAGGAACAAAATACTCCACACATGTGTGGAGTAAAGGAGTGTTGGGTTGGGGGAAGAAAATTTTAATCTTTCACGTATACAGAAATTGGCCTGAGGATAGTAGGCAGAAATAGCAGGCCTGAGACCTGGCAGAGCCTACCATAGCCACTCCTCACTGGCACAGCATGTCTAGCACTGTGCAAATTTATCCTTTCTGTTGGGATCTCTGAATTTCAAAGTGTTAGCTCCCTTTGTTACTATGCCAGTATTAGAGGCTCAGAGCCTGAAAAATTTTTATGTTTTCCTTAGAAGCCAATGTAAAACTATATCAAAATAAACTCTACCAAAAAAAAAAAAAAAAAAAAAAAAAAGCATTAAAATTACCCAAATAACAAACCAGAACACAAAACAGCTTAGAAGTCTGATATTTTCTGCTTCATCTGATATAAAATGGGTGCAGTGCTCCCCAGAAGGCTCTGTGACCATGGTGAACTTTTAGAGACTGTAGCATGTGGCAACATTAAACAAGACACTAGTGACATCACATGGCATTTCGCTTCCCTAGGATATGATAGCAAAGATGAAGACCAAGTCACGGTCATGTGGTTGCTTCCCTCTTGATGAGGTTCCCCAGCCAAGATAGCAGAAAACCACAAGGCTGTTTTCTGTCAACCTGCTAAAGTGTCCCAGCAGCCACCTGAGCATTTCAAGTCCTTGTGGAGGCCATTATTTCACAGATAAAAGCAAAATAAAGAAATGGTAAGGAAGTGCATGGTCTCAGCTCAAGGAAACTGAGTCGGTAAGTAGCTGTGAAAGAGTGGCTAAAATGACAGGACAATCTCTCATTGCAGAAGAGCAACTTCCTACATAAAGCTGCCAGGCCAGTTCCAGGACAGGGGAGGAACTGGGCTGTTTTGCTCTCCTTTTCCCAGTCACCGAGTCAGGGGCCAGTCTGACGTAGGACAGGGTTGGAGGATAAACATTCATCAGTCTGGAATGGGAAGTCCAAATGCCACTCAGAGCCAGCATAATGTACTGCCTTAAACAGCACAGGAAACCCTACTAACATAACTTAATGTGCTCTGCTTCTGATAAGGAGGGTTTGTTATCAGCTAGATTAACAACCGCATCAGAGTTCAGAGAATTAGGTATAGAAGTTTGAGCTTGCTCATCAAGATTAGAAATGAGACCATGAGCCAGGACCGAGTGAAGACGTGAAAGAAACTTGGACAGAGGGAATATTTCAGACTTTTGTCTACTCTGTCTTAAGATATTTTCTGAGTCAGTGAGACTCTGAAAGTCGAAAGCATTGCCCAGTTTATCCTGGGTCTAGATATCACTCAGCAGGTGCATTAACATCTGCAGATTTGATTTAAGACAAGCCAAGAGTTATAGGAATAAAGGTCTTGGACCGGTTTTAGGCAATGTAGGGGCGAGGAATGGTTTAAAAATAAATCATCCCCTGTAATCATAAAGTAGCTAGAATTAAGTGACCAGGATCCCTGGGTCTGGATAAGGGTGTCAGTCTAGGGCCCACTTAGATTGAACCTGGGCCTTACCTTGGTGTGTGGATATTGAACATGCTGTGGAGGAATAAGGAAAGGTCTATGATCTAAATGTTGGAGGATAGTAGGTGTGTGTGTGTGGGGGTGGGTGGGTGTGGGGATGGCAGTAAGCAGGGGCAGGATGCAAAGAGAGGAAAACAGATGAGGTAAAAGATGCAAAGTGAGTTCACATGACACACAAAAATCCTCTAGGCTTCAAGTTGAGACTGGCATCCATTAAGGGCCAGTAAGTTCACAGAGCTGCTGAGCTCTTGTATGTAAGGGGAATTGGAAAAGTTTGGCCAGAGAGAGGAGTTGGGGTACGGGACCTCAAAACAGCTCCTTGGTTTTGGCGCCAAAATATTAGCTAGGGATTGATGGGGACAACTTGGAAATAATAGAAAGCAGACAAGGTATCTCCAGAGGCAGAATCGTTCTTGAACAAAACTTCTCTGGGTGGAACTGAGACTGTGCCCTCTCCTAGTTTTTTGTTTTGTTTTGTTTTTATTTTGTTTTGTCTTTTGAGACAGGGTTTCTCTGTGTAGCCTTGGCTGTCCTGGTCTTGCTTTGTAGACCAGGCTGGCCTCGAACTCACAGCGATCTACCTTCCTCTGCCTCCTGAGTGCTGGGATTAAGGGCATGTGCCACCATGCCCGACCCTCTCCTAGTGTTTGAGGCAGGATCTCTCACTGGATTACAACTTACTGATTAGGCTAGACTGTCTTAGGTGAGCCCAGGGATCCAGTGAGGTAGTCTGAAGGAGAGTGGCTTCCACAGGCTCAAGGATTTGTCTTCTCAGTCACCAGGTGAAGTGCTTGGAAGGAGTAGGAAGCGCGGCATTGTAGGATAAGGGGTGTCACTGGGAGAGGACTTGGAGGTTTTAAAAGCACATGCCAGGCCCAGGGGTTCTCCCTGTCTCTCTATCTGCGTGACTATACATCAGGATGTAAAGCTCTCAGCTACTGCTCCAGAGCCAGTATATGCTGCCTTGATGAAAATGTTAAGCAAGCCCTGAATTAAATATCCTCTTTCACATGACTTGCCTTAGCCACGTTGTCTCTTCATCCCAATGCAACAGTGACTAAGACATCCATCCAGCCTCTCTGCCTGCCCAGCATGGAGCTACACATGGGCACTGGCCACACTTGGGCTATGCTTGTCAATGTTGGTTTTGGGAGAGTCAAATGCAGGTCTTTGTGTTTACAACACAAATACTTTACCAGCTAAGCTGTCATCACCCCACCCATACATCTAAGCTTTGAAGAGTTCTGCTTCCTGGAGAGGAGATGCTCAGATGCAGGAAGAGAAGTGGGAAAGTCAGGAAGGCAACTGCTGTTTCCTGAGTAAACTATGAGAGCAGGAAGAGAGATGGGGCAGTGAGCACAGTGGAAAGGTTGTGGATCGGGTACATGTTTAGAAGGTAAGTCTAATAGGGCTCACGATGCTGTGAGTCACTAGCCACTGGGCAGAGAAGCCTTGACAAGACAAGGGCTTGTGAGGGAATCAAAGAGAAAATGGTCAGAATTAAGAGAGCTACTAACTGAGACAAAGACTACATTCCTGTCCAGGGGACTGACCAGGGCCAGCTCATTGTCATCGGGCTGACTAGAGTGACCTGTTACTGCCCCTTCAGCCACAGCCATCTTGCTTCCAGAACTGGCTAAAAATGTTAAGGGTTTCTATGCTCCCCGCTGAGCATCTTCGGTGTATAATATCTCATCTTCTTTCTCTCACTGGTGGTCACAGCTAGAGCCATTTCTAATCTTAGGAGAAATAAGGCGTTTGTAAACTTCATTAATGAAGAGATGGCATTTTCCTTTTCTGCTTAGAGCCTTGCCATGCAGACAGCATGTAGTTAGGTAAAAGACTACAGAGTATAGCATCAGAAAAATGTATGGCGGAATTTGAGGGCTCTGATAATCTTAATAACTAGAAGATCCACTCTCAACCCTGATATGAAAGTGCATCGTTGGTGGTATTTAGAAAGGTTCCTCACCTCCCTGCATTTATGCGGTTGATCCTCTTAGAGCTACCTGAATCTAACATGCGGAATGCCTAAGAAGCTGCTGAAGCAGTGTGAGTGAGTTAGGAAATAACCACACTCATTTCAATTAACACAACAGTGAGAGGAATTTACCAGAGCACATAATCAACTTATAAATGGATTCTGAAGACAGAAATGGCCTCCTGTTTAAATTTTCCTTGTCCGCACACCTAGATACCAGTTCACGGAAATAGTGACCTGGCTTGCTTTCATGTAATGAGTTGGGTTTTGTCATCATCTTTTCTCATCCTCTCCTCTATGTAGCTGTTGAATCCTCTGCCTTTTTGGTAGGCTGCATGTAAAAGGAAACCATGTGTAATTTGAAACGGGCTCAGAATTTAGAATCTGAGATATTTTGCAGACTCCTTAGATTCTAAATCCATAGACAAAACACCGCTTCTCTTTACCTTGCTCTGTGTGCTCATAAAATAACCCTGTAGTCAGATCACAGGATGGACAGGCAGCATTTAATACAGTATATTCTGAAATAAATGGAGACCAACAAAGAGGTGAGGACCAAGATTATGCACAGAGCAGGCCACAATCTTGAAGCTAAACCTCAATTTGAGTTAACATTCTTATAGGTGTAGATGGTGAACTGCTGGCAGAAGCATTTAAAATCTCTTTTCCTCGTGTTTTAACTCTATAAAAACTGAACATGGCCCTACCACATGAGTGAATTTCAATATTTTAAAAGGAAACATGCTCTCCAAGGGTCAATACACTGCTGAAGTGACCCCTTCTCTTTCTGCATTGCAGAGCAACAAAATGCCAATCTATAGCTTCCGCAAGCATTTTCTCTGGATTCTAAAGCAGGGAGGTTAATGGTCTTCTCCTATTTTCTATTCACAGGATATTCGTTATACAGAAAAGAGGCCAGTATTGTGCCCTTCTAACACAGAAAATAATTGCTTCCTCTATGCACCTGGCAATGCGTGTGTTTCAGAATGGTAAGGACTGTGAAGAGAAAACCGCTATCAAGCATCCCTTGCTGTAGAAAATAGCTATAAGATCCCGAATCAGTCCATCTGTCCTTAATTAGGCTTCATTGAAAGTCAGCTTCTGCCCCCAAGCACTACATGGTTCACCGTGCATTTCCTACAACAGAGAACTTCAAACAACTATCACCCTTCTTCCCGGTGCCAATCAATGGTGAATGGAATCTTGGTTTCTTGTCTCAAGAGCATTGAGAGTCAAACTGCAGGCCTCCAGGTATTCTTTCCGCATCAACTATCTGTTCTTTTATAGAGGGTGGGTTGCTTTGCTTATCACCTTAGTGTTGGGAAGCCTAGAAGAAGAAGCAGAAGGTCAAAGCCACTTCCTGACTAACTGATTCCAACTCTGGGAGCCCTGATTGGACTCAAAAAAGGAGGAAGGAGGAAGAGGGAAGGAGGAGGAGGAGGAAGGGAAACCCATCCCTCCTGTTCACATGTAACAGTCTGGGGGAAATAGCAATTGGTTCCCTTTGGTTCATATGCTCATGGTGCAAAGGGATGGCACAAATGGGCTGTTTGTACCCCTAGCCTGTGACTTAGGGCTAGGATCATAGTACATCATCGTAAACCATAGGAATGTAGAAGAAATGGTAATTCCACGAAAATGGCCCTTCTTACTACAAAGGACTCATGTTCACCCAGGCACAGAGGAATGCCAGAGAGCAGTGCCATTTCACAAAAATTGATTATGACATGAGAACTATGAGCTCAGTTTTCTAATGGACTCCTTTTCAGGGAGTAACAGAAGTTGTCTTTTCTCTAACTAATATGGACTATGACCATCTACCAGATGATCTAAGAAGGCATGGGGTTGTTCTGCGTCACTCACTCCACCCAAGCACTCCGCCATAAAGCACAATCATAATATATTCACAGAGAACTTCCCAGTACAGACATCACACTAAAAAAAAAACCCAAAAGCTCTTCTCGGAGCTCTGTTTGATACAATGCCCCTTTGCATGAACTAAGAATGACTCCAGTCTTCCGTAAAGTATTTATTTTTCCAGTTACTGGTTGAATCTGGTGGAGTTCTGTGCTCATGGTAAGTGAAGAACTTGGGAGGTT
Organism: Acomys russatus; assembly: GCF_903995435.1. Lineage (NCBI taxonomy): Eukaryota > Metazoa > Chordata > Mammalia > Rodentia > Muridae > Acomys > Acomys russatus. The sequence goes on from NC_067139.1 coordinate 44,563,016, forward strand.
GAGACAAAAGAAATCAGGCCAGTGAACACCTTTCCCTCATGCCTTCACACTGCCTGCTTTGAGCACCAAGCACTGAGCAATGAATCACTACCAGGTCTCCCTGAACCTGGTCAGGCCCAGAGTCTCACCTAGAAGATAATTTCCATTCATAAGCCATCACAGGTAAAGAAACAGGGGTCTAAACATACCAATCAGCAGACCTAGTTAGCTCAATGACTAAAGAAGCTGTAATCAAACGTGGGGGTCACAACCTGTGCCCCAAATCAAGCCTAGCCACTCACCTTCAACAAGCCAATTAAGAGTCAAATTAAAAGTGGAAAGCAGAAGAGAGAGATTTAGTCAGTAAGGCCACATTGAAAAAAGGGTCACAGGGATCCAGAGAAGCCCCAAGTTCTGAATGAGATCAAATTTTAAACAGAAGGCCAAGGATTTGTACATCTAAGCAGCCCCCCATAAAGGGTTGGTCTGCTTACCCCAGTCCATCCTTGTCTGGGCTCAGTCTCACTTGTAAGTTTGACAAATTGTTAGAACACATGAAATCTCTTTCTGGAGAGACAAACAACCCCCCCCCCCCAACACACAAATGGTGCCTTTTCCTTCTCCTATTTCTTTGGGAATTATTTCAATAGTGTGACAGACACAAGGTTGCTTTCAACACTCTTCATTTTTATGAGTCTGACACAAAGCTAGGCGATTTTCATACTGTAATCTCTGTCCACTCTCCTCTTTTATTGTTTCTTTCCTTCAGTGTAGTCTTGAGTTCTCTGGCTATGAGACAACTCATGGTGATAAAATGAAAAACATGATCACAGACAGCAGAAGGACCACAACAGCAACAAAGTCATCCTGGGAGGCTAAGAACTGCTCCTGTTTACAGTGCAGCTGGCTCTTTGGGCCAATGACAGCTGCTACTGTTGTCACACTCAAGGAAGCCTGCCTTGCTCACTCAGAGGAGTGAATCTGTGAAGTAGAGGCATGGTAACAAAGAAGAAGGACCCTGCAGGGTGCAAATGACTAACTTCCTATATCCTCTGCACTAAGCACTGTGAATGTGTTAAGAGGCAAACTGACAGCGTGGGGTGGGGGCCGGGATTCTAGTAAGACAAGATTCAAAATCCCATATAATAAAACGTTGAAGGATGAGGAGATCATGCACTTTCTCTGCTTTTAGAAGAAACAGACACACTTAGGCCTTGATTCTTTCATCAGTGTTTCCGAGTTACCTGTAATGAAGGACACATAGGTGTCCTCAGGCACATGAGCACTGTGTGTGTGTGTGTGTGTGTGTGTATGCGTGTGTGTATGAGTGTGTGTGTGTGTGTGTGTGTATGCGTGTGTGTATGAGTGTGTGTGTGTATGCGTGTGTGTATGTGTATGTGTGTGTGTATGCGTGTGTGTGTGTGTATGCGTGTGTGTATGAGTGTGTGTGTATGTATGTGTGTGTGTGTGTGTGTGTGTGATCTGATTTGAATGATAATGTCAAAGCTCATACCACAGCATACTTACAGCATAAATTTGAGTACCCGCCAACGAGTCTTGACCTTGTTCAATAGGACAAGTCCACTGACCATGCCATGGGATGTCACTGTTTTGTTGAATTGTGTAACACGAGTGGAAGATAGAGAGGTAGACATGCAGCTGGCTCTTGTGACTGGTGACTGAAAGTCAAAATCAGGACCCCTTGAAAGGCTATATGTCCATGTTCAGGGAGGATTTAGATCCCAGCATGGGAGAAAAGTCACAGCCTAAAAAGGTCTTGGCAGAGAAATGGCCCTTTCTGAGAAGAGCAATGCCTATTAGCAACTGAAGAATCTTAGGATAGAGTGTGCACTTTTCTACCAGGTTTCATAGTGTACATTCACACTTAGAGTGGAAAAACAGACAAAGATCATTTTGGCTTTAGATGTTTTCACAGTACTTTTCAGGATGACAGCTGATGGGATCACGGCATACGAACCTGAGGATTCTGCAATTGTGCAGGAGACAACCACTGGCCTGTCTTCCTGAGCTCTGAAGCCCTGTCATCGGCTTCTTGTGGAAAATATCAATTGTATCAAGATATCACACTGAGCAGGATCATGGGTGAAACCTCGCCCCCCCCACCTTGCACCCACCTTCCCCCTTCCCCCCTCAACACCTTTTCCTCAGTGGAGATCATCTCCTGTACCAGGAGTCTTGAGGCATCTGGACTCACACTCCTGAAGCAGCTAGGTTACCTCCATCTACTTCAAATCCTGAACTGATCAACAGTCCATTCAAAGACAGATTAAATATGATACCTAAAGACAGACATGTTCCCCAGGATGGCCTTGACCTTGTTGCATAGCTTAACTTCCTAAGGAGACGGTGCCCTTGAACTTCTAATCCTCCTGCCTCTACCTTCAAAATGCTACAATTACATCATGCAGTACTAAGCCCTGGTTGACATTAGTGCTGGGGATTGAACCCAGGGCCATATGTGTGCTTGGCAAACACACTGCCAATTGGCTACGTGCCTGCTTCTGAGGAAAGGCACACAATGTTGCTCAGCTGAGAACTACTGATCAAGAGTGAGGCTCAACTCATGCCACAACAAACACTCCCTTTCACTGTCAAATACACCCGAGATTGGAAAACAAAAACAGAGACAAAAACACACTTCCTGTTTGCAACTTAGGTCTTTTAGCTTTGTTCTTATGGAGATTCAGGAGAGGAGAAAGTTAGGACCAGACACTGGTGAGCAAGTTTCCTTTTTAGAGAATAGAATCTCCTATCTCCATACTACAGGGCATCAACAAGCTTTGTTAGCCTTTGGTTGGCTTGCTTAAGTAGGGATTTTTGGTTAACCAGAATGAAACGCCCCTGCAGCCTGTGTATGGCACTACATGAGACACCAGGGGTGCTGCCAGAATAAGATGGATTCTTAGCACCTACTGCTTCCTTTAGAGATGGAAGCTCTTTTTGAGTTCTCCTTATGTCTAGCACTCGGATTCCTTCATCACCTGGTAATCAGCCCCGTCAATCACTCTCCAAAGCCTGGAAGACAGCTCCCATTCAGCAAGAGCAAACTGAAGAAGCCTGGATAACCAAACCCTAGGGGTTCTAGAAGCACCCCTCCCCCAACACACACACACACACACACACACACACACACACACACACACACACACACACACTCAGTGATACATAGTTAATCTTTACAGTGTCTGATCATTTTCTCAGACACCCTTATTAACTAGACCCAACCAAGGAGCATCCTTTTGTTTCCTCTGGAGACTCTGTGTGTGTGTGTGTGTGTGTGTGTGTGTGTGTGTGTGTGTAAGGAGGGGTGCCGCCACAGATTTCCCTCAGGTCCTGAGGAGAGATGAGATGAGATGAATGCTTTGTTCTATGCTGATAACCACACCTGAAGTTGCCTCAGAATTGCTTCCAGGGAACAATAATTCAGACTATGATTTAGGATGCTTCCTCCCTCTGTCACTGTCCCCAAGGCCCAAGGGAAAGCAATCTCCATTCTCATTGACCTCTGAGGTACCTGCTAGACATGTCAGTTGCTTCCCTTACCTATTCCTTACTGTTTACTTTCCAAGCCCCTAGCTCCCAGGGAAGCAGTTGCTGGAGCGCCTTATCATCGGCACTCTTGGCACTCAGCAAGGTGAGGGGCAATGTGGGCCACAGTGTTCTCACGGAGTCATCATGACATGTGCCTGATGCAGGACTGACTCATTCCAGGTCTATTATTTTTGTTCAGGGAATAGGGGAAGTTTGCTGTGATTTATAATCCATCCTTTGCAGCGAAGGGGAAAGGCTTTCAAACAACCATATCCCTATTTTCTTACTTTCAATTGTTAAACAAGGGTGGCTCAACTTTCTTTTCAAAAAAAGAACCAATGTATTTTAGAGACAGCTATGTATGGTTTAACTTACAATTACCAGGAAACTTAATGGCTTGATTGAGAGATGGGGAACAGTTTTGGAATAGACTACTGTGGAAAGACGGTTTGTGACATAGATTCATATGTCACCCATAATAAGTCACATCATTATCTTAAATATCAGAGTTTCTCTTAAGCATATATACCCTTAGGCTACCAAACAGCTCTCATGTTTGGTGAAAAAAATTTCAGTACAAGAATTATTTAGATTCTAAATTACGATTTCCTCCATCCCGAGGTGGCAAAACAAAACAGAGGTTGTCCATTCAAACATACAGCTTTTCAGGTGTGGCTCTTGGAAGACATGGTGAACTCACATGCCAGTCCTACTCTGTAGAGGCACTACTGAGTGTTGTGTCTCTGGCTTTCTATAAAACTGTCAGGTTTTGAACAGCCTAACAAGGATAAAGCTATTGTAAAAGAAAGATATGCATATCCCTTCTTTTGGCCCTGAGACCACGGAAAGAACAGACTTTGAGAAACTGAAGTTCACTCAGGAATCTCGTTTCTGGAGAAGGAAAGGCTACTGCCTTAGGGGCAGGCAGCGGAGTAACTTTCTCAATGGAAGAAAATGTTTAACTCGTCAGACCACCTTGCTGGAGAAACTGGAGCCAAGAGAATGATGGACATTCAGGAATAGGCCTTGATCAGGACCACTTGCTTCTGCAAAGCTCTTGCCTTCTGTTTAAACCATACTTTGACATTAGGGTACCCAGACTAAGGAAGACTTGGGGGCAGTACTAGATCTCAGCTTCCCTCTTCTCAATCAATGTAAACCCCATTGAAAAAAAAAAAAACTCCTTAAAATTTTTACTATGGATTTAGCTCTTTCAATTGACCAATTAAGAACTGGTGGCTGAGCCTGCCTTATAGGATTCCCAGAGTACAAAGGCTAACCCTAAATTCTGAAACAATATTGAATCTTATTTTAACAGCATCACAAGTTGGAAAGCCCAATAATGCAAGCTTGGAATGTGAGTCCTGATGTGGAAAAGGCTGAACAAGGAAAAGATGTCCATGGGGCTGATTGGAGAGATGGCTCAGTGGTTAAGGGCACTTGCTCCTGCAGAAGCCCTGTATTCTATTCCCAGCATGGTGATTCACAAACCTCCAAAACTCCTGTTGTTGGGTTCTATACCCTCTTCTGATCTCCACAAGTACCAGCATGCACATCACACATACACACTGACAAAACACTCAGACATATACAATAGAATAAATATCCAAGAAAATAATTTAAAGAAATACATGTTCTGGTGCAGGGTGAGCTCACTGTCACATAGTCATGAGGTCTGAGATCACGTGTACAGTATTTATTGTCCTTTGTCAGCTCTTGTCTTTATCTACATGGGGTCTGAGCTACATGGAGCTGTAGTTTTGGAGTTGGGAGTACAGGTTGCTAGTTTAAAATTATTCCAGAAGTTTGCTTTTGGAGGTGAAATCAGTAGCATAAGACCAAAAGTATAAGAAGCAAACAAAAATATGAATCACGTAAATTTAGGGGTAGGGATGGGCTTATGATAGTTTTTCCTCTTGACCTTGGGAATTCTCTATCCTTGTTCCAGAAAGGAATATTTTAGAAAACCTTTTCTAGCCATACAGAGAGGAGAAGATGATGGCTTCTGAGTCATTCATCATCAATGAAGGTAATGAGTCGTCAGCCAGCATGGAGGCTTCAGATGGTTAAGATTTTGCTTAAAAAGTTAGAAGGGACACAGAAGGCTCTTCCATTCATCACCACCCTTTAAGGAAATCCAAATCAGAACTCATAATTCTTAGAATGGCTGGTAAAAAAGATCAAAACAAATGATTAAAAAAGTACTTTCTTTCTTTCTTTTTTGGAGAAATCATGCAAAAATGGGGGGAAATGTGAACATTTATGCATTATTGGTAGTACTGCAAAAATGTACAATCTCTGTGGAAAACACAATGGTCCTCAAAACTCAAAAATATCATTATCCTATGATTCAGCTAATTTACATCTGGGCATAAACCTAAAATAACTGGAATCAGGGACTTGATCAGATGTTTATATATCCATATTCATCACAGCTATAGTCATGGTCACCATGGTGCAGAAGCAAACCAGTGTCACCAACCAATTATTAGATAAACAAAATGCGGTCTATCTGCACAGTGGAACATCATCCCACCCTGGATGAACTTGGGAGACTGTAGGCCAAGTGACGCAAAGCAGAAAGCAGGAAGACACATTGTGGTGCTCCACACTGTGAGCCAGGGAAAATGGAACAGTGGTTACTCGAGTCTGGAGGGAAGCACCATTCTCTGTTCAATGCATTCAGAGTTTCAGGTTCCCTAGATCTGAAGAATTCTGCATGTTGGTAGAACAGGAGTCGCATACTAGCATTCCTTCCCTTTTATTCTACAATCTGAGGGTATACTATACTCTGAAACCACACAACTTTAAGGGCCTGACAATTTTGTGTTAAATATAGTTTTATGACAACGTGGTTTAAAATTTAAAAATACATTGATTATACTCCTAAATAGAACTAAGATCTTGAACAGATTGTTTATTGCAAAATAGCATTGTGAACTGCATGAGGCTTGAAATTACCGGGTATAGATTTTGGGTAAGCGACATGCCATGTTATTTAAAGCTGAATAGCTTGAAATAGAAGAGAGGCATCTGCCTGCAGGTCCTGCCACTGGGCAGAGTGAGAGCTGGGAGCTGCAGACAAGAGTTGTGGGGGTGTTTCTTACCTCTAGAGCAAAACAAAGAAACCCCCAAAAGTTCCACTGTCAATAAACCTAAAGCACAAAAATAGGTTTCAAGAGTGAAGGAGTTTGCAGCATTTGCCTGTGGGAGTAACTAGGCTCCTGTTACCTGGTAACCAAACTAAAGGAAGTAAAAGATAACACAAGAAGCAGGGGACTCAGCAACAAGGCCTTGGTGCTGTGGAAAACCTTGTATCCTTCCTACTGGTTGTATGCTTCTTCTCCCCTCCTTGCTTCCCTCACTTAACTGCAATTTCGTTAAGGGAGATACCCTTTCCAATCAACCCATACTCTCTGTAGAAAGGTGCTCATATTTGGACCAGAGAGATCTAAGCCACTGGTAAGAACAGTCAAATAACACTGACTATACAATATTATAATAGTCAGTTCTGGTCACTGACTTGCCCTGCTGATAAGGAGACACATATGAAAGAGTATCTGTCCAACAGGACAAACACTTAGGAAGACATGAAAATAATTTTTCTTCATTTGGGAATCAAGACAGTAATCTATACTACTGTAGTTATTTTGTGACCATGAAAAGGGCTAGCATTGAGCAAGAAGTTCACAAAGGAAAAAAAAATGCAGGCTAGCACAGGGATAAATTATATTTTTAAACAAAGTTTTGATAATTCTATACACACACACACACACACACACACACACACACACAAAATGCATTGTCATGATATTTTCCCCAATTCTCCCTCTTTCAACCCCTTCCTACTCTCACCGACCTTTATCTTGATAAATTATATTCTTAATGATTATGCTTATATTGTAATATATGCTTAAATCATATTCTTAATGATTATGTGTAAATGAGGTAACCAACCATGAAGCCATCCTACTCTTGAGTACTTGAGCTTTTTAAATAAAGATTTTTTTCAATGGCCTAACAAAAACATCCTAGTTAATTGATTCAGAAAACTGCAATTACCTCGAGTTCTCTTAAACTCCACAACAGAAAAGGTTTTTAAACTAATGATAGTTTAATGTTATCTATGAGATTTAAGAGGGGCTGAAGACACAAGTGCAAATGAGTGCTTTGGGAAGAGCCTGAGGAAGAGGAAGGTATGGTAACCAACAGCAAGATACGCAGGGAAGCCCAGAGAAGTGATCCAGAACTTCAGGTGCCGAGGGCAGCAGGGCAGACTTGTAGGACATATAAACAAGCCCTCAGCAGCTGCACAGAGGAATTCATAAAAGACATTGACCTTGTTCAGACATGTGACAGGCAGATAGTAAATGTAAAAGCCAGCCGTGAAAGAGGAAGGGTCTGGAGACACACAAGTAGCCCCAACATCTAGAAATCAGATCTCCAGTTGAGGCAATGAGATTCCTCTGTGATCTTTCTTTCTTTCTTTCTTTCTTTCTTTCTTTCTTTCTTTCTTTCTTTCTTTCTTTTATGAGACAAGGTTTCTCTATGTTATCTCTGCCACCCTGGACTCACTTTGTAGACCAGGCTGGCCTGGAACTCACAGCGATCTGCCTGCCTCTGCCTCCCGAGGAGTGCTGGGATTAAAGGCGTGCACCGCGATGCCTGGCATTCCTCTGTGATTTCTTATGCCAGGGTTTGTATTTCCCTTTGAACACTAGTCACAAGAGTGAGAACCTCCAAGGAAAGCAGAAGAAAAATTGTCCCCCTTTTCAAGAATAAAGCCAAAGCCTTCAGCACACACTTAAACAGCGAGGAAAGAGAAAATCAAATGAACAAAACTGTTGGTTTTAGTTTAAATTTCTTAACCTGAGTCTGTACACAGCCAAAATATAGAAGAAATACAAGGGCTCTTTTAGCTAAATCGCGTGGGAGGCTAAGGTAGTAGGATCACAAGTGTGAGGCTAGCTTGGGTTACATAGCAAGTCAACCTCTCAGAAAATAAACAAACAAACATTGGCTAAACAAACAAGTTGTATTTCAGGTCAAAATTATGTTATCATTAGAATAGATACTACCTTCAATATTTTTTTTCTGTCTTTAAAAATGAGCTAGTCATGGCCACTCATGCTTTGGGACTCTGAGGCAGGAGGATCAGAACTTCAAAAGCTGTTTCGGTTAACCGTAAATTTAAGGTCCACTTGGGCTACCTGAAACCCTGTCCTAAAAAAGATCAAACAAGGGGCTGGAGTGATGTCTCAGAGGTTAAGAGCACTGGCTATTTTTCCAAAGGTCCTATTGCCAGCAGCCACATGGTGGCTCACAACCATCTATAATGAGATCTGCTGCCCTCTTCTGGCCTGCAAGTGTACATGTAGGCAGAACACCATATAAATAATAAATAAAGCCGGGGCATGGTGGCATATGCCTTTAATCCCAGCGGAGGCAGGCGGATCGCTGTGAGTTCGATGCCAGCCTGGTCTAAAAAGTGAGTCTAGGACAGCCCAAGGATACACAGAGAGACCCTGTCTTGAAAAAACAAAACAAAAAAAAAATCATAAAAAAGAGATTAAAAATATCAAACAAACATATCTATATATTATAATGAGAGGGATAACTGATTACATTTGGCATAATTTTTCCCTTGTGAGCTACCTCCTGTTATAATTATGAAAAGAACGAAACATATAAAAACCAAAAGTTATCGGAAGCTCCGGGCATAACAATTAAGTACAGAAACCCAAGTCTATCATGAGAGTTCCATCCTCCTGCATCACGCAGCTGCCCATGTGGCGTTATGCTGGTTTCCAAGACCCCAGCTGGCCAGATGTCAGATGCACTCCACCTGACAGCTGCTCCTTGCTTGACAGCTCTCATTTTCATTATGGTAGAGCACAGCCCGCTTGTGACAATCAGCCAACAGAACAAAACTCTGATTCCAAAATGGGACAATTCCTCAAACACGTTCTTTCCTCAGCAACACCAGAGCTCTGGGTTCTTACGGTTCTTCAACTAAAGCTTTCACAGCAGAGGAGGCCAGGGTGGGCGAAAAAACACATTATCATCTCCGACACAGAAGTACATCCCAGAGATGCCTCCCCTTAGATATTGGTAGGTATGTGGTGAAGAGCATCCATCACTCAACATTGATGCCAACAACAGAGGGTTTCACAGGGCATTCAGAAGACTGAGGGAGAAGCAGTCAGGCCCACCACTAACTCTGTATTCCTAAGAGTTGTGCCTGGTATTATTTTCATAAACTTTCTTCACATCTAATGCTATGATGAAACCAAACCTGCTGATAGTAAACCCTTTTGTTATGTCTCCCCAGTTCACATAGACATAGTGTGTTCAGCAAACTGTCAGCAAATAAAAATAAAAGGGGGGTGGGAACACAGCCTAATGAAGAAAAATCCGAGCTTTCTACAACACGAACCCTTTCCAGCGGCCGAGCTTTCCATGGAGTAATTATTGCACTCTTCCCAAAGATTACTGATTACAGCACACGGAGAAACTAAGAGAGGGCTGTTTTTATCTTCTCCGTCTATCTGTGGTTCTTGTGCAAACTTATACTTGTTACCATGAAAAATGGCAAATTTGCCATGTGATCGAAATCTTAACAAGGTAACTGTCAGAGAGATGGATCTCTGACTGTCACTGCCAGCCAGAACATGAGGATACATTGCTATTTCTCAATACAGCCCCTGCTTCCCCAACGTTCACTAACAACATTTCCATGGTGAAGGTAATAAATCACCCGGAAATAACAAGCTGTGTAGGATCTCTGGGATATGATAGATTTGTCTTTACAGCACTATCTGCAAGGTAGGAAACCATTGATAATGATCTAAAGAAAGCCCTAATCAACTGCCATTTGCCATAATGGGGGAGATGAAGCAAGGACCGGAAATCTTAATAGTGGGATGTACACTAAACCACCTAAAACAAAACAAAACAAAACAAAACAAAAAAACCCACTATGAAACAAACCACAGAAAGCTTAATATTCAGAGTGAAATAGATGGAAAAATAGAGTTAATAACATGGTCCAAGTCCAATATTTACACTAGGCACTGACAGTGACAGTGACATCACATCAACTGCTGGGCTCATAAACAGGAAGCAGATTGTTGATGATACAACACGAAGGAGCTCTCCTGCTTGAGTGGACTCTCTCCAGGATTTTCCGGGGCTTCTTAGTTTTGTTTATTGTTTTTGTTTGTTTGTTTGTTTACTTGTAAAAGAACATTTGCGGTACAGTATGCCAAGTCTTTAATTCGACGGCTTGACTAATGAAAAATTCAAGGATTTAATCAATAAAATAATTTTTCCTCACAGCAGGGTAGCAAAGTCCTTAGCCCAAGGGAACAAAGAGAGGAGAAGACGGTAGTGGAAAAAGAAAAGAAAAAGATACGCCAGGCAAAGGAAAAAAGAAACTTCTGCAAGACCGTACTGTCCGATCACCCTGACAAGGGTGTGCAGCTCTGTGCACACTTGTTCACACGGGCTCTAAGAGCAAGAGGCACACAAGTCACCTTACTCTCTAGCCTCTCTCCCTTTGTTTGCTGCTCTTCGGCCAGTAGTCCTGTTACCATTATTGTTGGGATATTAGAAATCCTTCCTATCCCCATGGCCTTGAGGTTGCTTTTCTCTCTGCCAGAGCTCTTTATGGTCTACTCTTGCAGCTTAAATCATTCTCAAAGATTCTTTACCATTTCTTTGTTTTATGCAGCTACCAGGCCCATTACTTTCTATCATAGCCTCTCCTTTCAGGGCAGAAAGAAGTATATCTGTCTGGATCAATCTTGTTTCTAAACTTCGTGCATTACAGAGCAGCAGTCGCATACAATTACATGCAGCTCTAACGCCAGGTTCTTGGGGGCTGGACTACCTTGCTTTGATTTACAGTGGTAGGACTTAGCAGCTATTTTATCCTGTGTAAGTACTGAATTTCTATGCACCTCAGGATGCTCATCCATCAGAAGGAGAGAACAGTACTGGTTATGAATGACAGTATTGGGAAAAATAAATGAACTTACCAAATCAAAGAGATTTGAGTGAGACAAATCAACAGGGAGTCATCAAAGTCCATTAGCTATTGCTGTGACAATGGCAAGAACAGAGGCAGTTATGGCATGCTTATGTGAATGCCAGGTCAGTGAGCATCTTCTTCAGGCCTGGTCCTTATTTCAACATTAGGTACGCTGACAGTATGCTCTAGCTTGTCCCAGAGCACCACACTAAGATGGAAAGCGTGTGCACAGCATATAAACAGTGACAGTCCACAGTGTATCACTGCTGTAGAATATCACTGAGATAACATTTCTACTGTTAGTTCAGACACTTCAGCACGACTTCAAATGAAAGAAAAGCATGGATTCATGGATCTAGTCCCTACAAACAACAGAAGGATTTGATGCCCAAAATTTGTCATTGGTAGTGATGTTACTGTACAGCTGATGCCCAATTTACAAAAATGTAGCTTTTTATCTGCCCCAAAAATCATATGGTTAAGTAATTCCAGGGTCCACAAGGCAGGTATAAATCACAGAAAGAACACACAAGAACAGAGGCACTTTCTTCTGTACAGGCTGGTCCCAACCTACTAGAAGTTGTTGACCATATGTATGATCAATAAGATTAGGTAAGTTTTTCTATTAAAAAAAAAAAAAAAAAAAACTTTAGGGCTACCGAGATGGCTCAGTGGGTAAGAAGGTTTGTTGCACAAGCATGAGGATCTGAGTTCAAATCCCCACCACACACATTTAAAAAAGTGAGGCATGTGCACACACATGCCGGTAATGTCAGAGGTGGGCATGGGGGTTGGGGACAGGAGAATATTTTGGTCTTACTGTCTGCCAGCCTAGATCCAGGTTTAGAGGGTATAATGGTTTGAATAGGAATGTCCCCATAGACTGATTTGTTAGAGTGCTTGGGCCATAGAGAATAGCATTATTAGGAGATGTGGCCTTGTTGGAGGTGTTATCTCATTGGAGGGAGTGTGTCACTGGGATGGGCTTTAAGGTCTCCTATGCTCAAGCCACACACAGTCCTCTTCTGCTGCCTGTGGATCAAGATGTCGAACTCTTGGTTCTTTCTTCACCATGTCTGCCTGCATGCCACCATGCTTCTCACTCTGAAGATAATGGATTAAATACCTGAAACTGTAAACCAGCCCAAATTAAGTGTTTTCCTTTACAAGAATTGCCATGGTTTCTTTACAGCAATAGAACCCTGATTAAGTCAGTAAGAGACCCTGCCTCAAAGAAACAAGACAGAATGATATGGCAGGAATACTCACACACATGCAACACACACACACACACACACACACACACACATGCCATATATGCACTGTAGTGGATGTAAACATGTTTTTGTTTTGATCCTAAGTGTAGGATATGAAACAGACTTGTGAGAGGACATGTAGTGTTTTATCCACCAGAAGGAGAACTGTCTCATGCAGGGCATGATAAACTGCCACCTGACAAACATCCTGGTACAGACTCCGAGAGGAGATATATAGAGCCCCACACCAGAGACGTGGCTTTTGCCTTTTGCATAGCTTCTCATTTCTTGCCTGTTCATTGCTTCACTTTGAAATGCTCCCAGAGAGAAACACTGCAGAGAGTGCTTCTAGGTTATGTGTTCCAGGTGCTGCTCCAGGTTCCAGCTGCTGGAGTTGCAGTCACTTTTGGTAAATTTCTGGTTTGCTGTCTAACTGGTCTTCTAGAAAGAATCTTCATGATCAATACTGGACTCGTCCCAGAGAACTGAGTCTAAAAAATGTCTGTGTCTCTCATCCCCATTAACCTTGTTTCGCTCCCATCTAGGGTAGATACAGGTTGGAAGGGATGATTAGGCATTAAAGCACCTCGAATAAAGTAGGTTTGTAAGAGACCAAAGCTTACAGTGCACCATATCCGGCTATACAGACTAGATACATAATACACACACGTGCACATATACGTATGCCTCACACCAATACCACACACATTGCACATACACCACATATCACAAACACAGCACATATGCACATACACTATAAACACAGCATACACACATGCACATATACCATACCCACTACACACACACACACACACACACACACATTCCATGCACACATACATTCACCCTCCACACACTCTTTACCATCACATACACACACTCTATATGCACATGTACAGTGCACACATACATAAATATCCTGTACATGCACTCAAATACCACAAACACACACATTCCATACACGTGTTACATACATATATGTACATATGCATACACATATACACATATACCACACAGGCACACCTCAGACATCACATAAGCACAGTATGCATATATACACACAGTGTACATACACACACACACACACACACACACACACACACACACACACTTCTCACATATTTCAGTACATATCCATCCACTGACTAGAACTTTGAAATAAGAATACCCTTTAAGAGGCATTAAATTGTCAAAGAACTAATTCTATAAAAGTCAGTTTTAAAAAATAACTAATTCAATAAAAGCTGATTTTAAAAGATAACTAATTCAATAAAGGTCGATTTTAAAAGCGGCATTATGAAAGGAAAAACGGTCAATAGTTCGTCAGTGAACGCCATTTCCAACAGGAGTAGAGTGGGTTCCAGACTGAGGATGTAGCTCTATTGCTGAGTTTCCACTTCCTATGCGCAAGGCCAGGGCCCGAGGCCAATTGCTAGCCCCTTAAAATAGAGTAATGGAAACCCCAAGAAGGTTCTCCCACTGCCCCATCAGGAGGTGGCTCTTAGCTTTAGGGCCGCGCACACAACCTGTCTGTCAGCTGATGGAAACTGAGGCTCGTAGAGGAAAATGCACATAAGGTATAAAGGTTTCCATATAATTACCCAATTAAGAAAATTCCCGAGAACACTTCCTAAAGCCAGTCTATGAAGCTATACAGTTCAGGATAAAACTGAAACTTCAAATTACCTTTATTTTCTTCGTACATAGCTATTTCTCTCAGAGATAACTAAATGAAGCCAATAAAATAAAGTCAGAAAACAGAAGGGTAAAAAATAAGGACAGGCTATTAAAGTTCGCAAGGTGAGTGCTTGGCTATTGTCTACACTGAAGATATCTCAGAAACACATAACTGCATAATTAATTAAAGTCAAAATGGTAAGGTAAGGAAGACATGTCCCCTATAACTTCTGAATTGTTAATACCGGGCCAGTTTTTCCTGCCAGCTAGTGGAATGGGGCAATCTTTCTCTTGCTAAAAGCAACCCAGGCTAGAAGCTGGACATTTAGCAGGAGGGGCTTTGAGGCTCTTCCCAGGAAGAGCTACTATGGTTACCTTCTTTGTTCGTGACCACTGTAATTTTCCTTAGTTTTAAACAGTGCCAGATGTGAGCCAATCACCGTGTGCACGCTTGAATTAAACAGTTCCAACACGCGCAGACACTTTCACAATTGCCATCTTTTAAAAGCCAGCATTCAATATGCAATCATTGCTGGTAAATTGAGAAATGATTTAACAAGTCTTATAACTATTTGCGGCCTGCTTGCTGATTTCATTATCCGTACAAGTAGGATAAGACAAAGTGTAGGAAACAATTTATACTTCAATGTTTGTGAAAGAATGAAGCTAGCATACTTCATAAAATCATTGAAATTGACATTCAAGTATTCAATTAGGTAACTACAAGGGACAAAAAAAAAAAAAAAAAAAAAAAACAACAACAACAAAAAAAAAAAAACCCTACGGTTTAAGTTCAGAAACAAATTAATAGGAAAAGAGATCATTACCATATGGTTTTCATCAATGACGGGATCAGCCAGTAATCGAGTTTAAGAAACCACTGAGATGGTACCCACAAGAGCAATACAGTCTTGGCAATGGAATCTAGTTTCCACACCATTGCATCGTCTCAGTCAAGGAAATCACTCACACCTTTACTACACACACTGGTTATGGAAAAGATTTCCAAACAGAGTGGGTAGATGGCCAGAGAAGGCAGGGCTTTCCACGGACTTCAGATTATCCCAAGATGTACAGAGATACCAAGCCCACTGGGAGGAGACAGGCAAGGGCGCCGTCAGGCAAGAGGCCCCTTCCTCCAAATGTATGACATCCAGCTCTGTGGTTCACTGGCCAAGTTGTCATGTTTTAACCCAGGTTGTCCTGTTGTCACTGAGCAAATAAAGCACAATTTGTGGCATCAGATACAATAAGCCTAAAGGTGGTTGTGTGGTCTCCCAACTCAATAAAATAGTTCGGAAAAAAAGAGGTAAAAAATAAAGAATAGACTTAAGTTGTGAATGCTTTGCAGGGAACACGGAGCTGGCAAAAACAAAATATAAATGAGTCTCTTGAATTTAACTTCTAGCCTTTCCAAATCTGAGGTCTGCTTGCTGATTTCAGGGTCCACACAATAGAATATGAACATTGATAGGTTGGAGATATCTTATACTAGGTCACAAAAGCTGTCTCTAATTTCAGAAAAATCTATAAACTGTTAAAAATCATTGTTAAGTAAATTATGTAAGTTATAATCCAATAATTACTAGAAGCAAAGGTAAAAAAATTTTTTTTGAATTCCTAAGTCCTAATTGCTTCGCTGTACCTTATTCTTAGCTATGGTCCTGGGTGGCTGGGTCTGTTCTCCTGGTCGGGTGGAACGGATATAAGGTATCATTTATTTGGCCACACCTTCCCAACTCCACGTGTTGTGACATTAAGGCTGTAGCAGGAAGTTAGGCACAGTGTTGCAGGATATCTGGTCATACTGTGAACCCTGAGAGATTGTGTTATTTACAGGAAAAACTTGCTTCTAGTTGTGCTGTCGCTCAGCTCTAGCACACACCTTTAATCCAAGAGCTTTCTGCTTGAATACTGTAAACAGGGCTAAATAAAGTCGACCGTACAGGTCAAGAGGCAGAGCAAGCACAGAGGACAGGAAGTGAACATAGGATTATTAGGGAAAAAACAGAGAGAGTAAGAGGAAGTCAGGAGGACAGATAGATGCAGAAGAAGAAGGTAGGGATGTTCAGTTTGAGGAGTACTATTTGAAGTGTGGGAGAGGAGAGATGCCTTTTGGCACATAGGTTGAGGAGGAAGGTCAGCTGGGTGCTTCGTCTGCCCCTCTGAGCTAGCAAGCTTTCATCTCAGCATTTGTATCTGTGTTGTGGATATAAGCATGTTTTTGTTTTGATCCCAAGTATGGGATGGGGAACAGATTTATGAGAGAGCAGGTGATGTTTATCTACTTAGAAGATGAACCACCTCATACAGGGGCTTGGCTTTTGTCAGATGAAAAACATCCTAGTTCAGACTCTGAGAGGATGGATACACACACACACACACACACACACACACACACACACACACACGCACACACGCACACACACAAATATATATATATATATACATATATACGCATATATACATACACACACACACACACACACACACACATATATATCAGGAGGTGGGGGCTTTTGGGGTCTTGTTCATTGCTCCACTTCAAGATGCTCTTAGAGAGAACTACTCCAGTGAAGGCTTCAAGGCTCCAGGTTCTGGCTGCTGCTCCAGGTTCCAGCAGTACCTTTGGTTGAATTGCTGGTCTGCTGAAATTCTGCCGATTATGCCAGGGGAATTGCTCCCAGGAACTGAATCCAACAAGGTCTACTTCCCTGTTCCCATAAACCTTCTTTCTTTCCTATTTAGGGTAGATAGGTTGGAAGGGAGGTATAAACACTTAAAGAACTCCAAATAAAGTAGGTTTGGAAAAAGTGAAGCCTACAGGTCTCAAGTCTTTATTGGTCAAATGTGAACAATTGAGATTTTGCTAACAACAGTATGGTAAGGCTGAATGTATTGCATGTGACAGAATTGGTGACCATAACCCATTTATTATTATTTCTGATTATCTAGGCTTACGAAAACAACATCACACATTAAATTAAAAAGCACATCATGTCTGTAGCTGTTACAGGGTACATAGCACAGAAACTGAGAAAAATATCCTTTAGTATTCTAAACGAATTATTCACCAGAAAAGTCACTTGTGCACTGACAAATGAGTTCAGTTTGGTAATGAATTTTTGTCATTTCATTTTTGTCTTGCTTGTCACATAAACAAAGCTATCAAATCTCAACTGTACTTGTTTTTCAGTGATGAAGAAGAGGGTCTAATTAGATAGCAAGTATGCATTTAATTCTATCTGAATTTCTCAGATTGCAGTTACGTTATGACCATATTGACCATAAATATAAAAATGCGACACAGACAAAAGCACTGTGTGAAAATCAAATTGGCTTTATAAAATTCACTGAAAAGGTGAATATATTTTATGATTATATGTAAATTGTGTGATGCACATACCTTTTCATGAGCAAAGTTTCTGATAAAGTTGTGTGTGCATGTTGGTGCATGCTTTCCTACACACATGTACATACAAGCCTTGTTTGAAGCATCACCTGCACATGTCTAGATGTAAATGTAAGAAAAAAAATTATGATCGCACAACTTCCCTAGAAGAACTTTATTATGATTGAAAGCAGAAATGGGTGTGGTAGTTGCTGAATGATAATTAAAGCTCAGCAAGGTCATTTCACATTGCGAATGCTGCTTCATTTTGGCTGTAAGACTAAGCTCCCCAAAGCTGCTAAGAAAGTGTTAAGTCTGAGTTCCTTTCCTCTTATATGAAGAAGGGCAGTGGAGTTGTTCTGTGAAAAGGCGGGTTGACCCCCACTTCAACTAAGTCGACAACTTTCAGAGTGTCGATTGACTACTGAGATGTAGCTATAGGAAGCCACTCAAAACACAAAACAGGAAGCCATTGAAAACACAAAACAGGAAGTGCAGCAAGATGACATCTTGGAGCAGCTGTGCATTAGTTCTGGTTCACAGTGATATTAAACCTTTCTGCTTAACATTTGGTTATATCCAAAAAGTTTAGATTGGAACCCATTCAATTTTTAGGCAAAAAAAAAAAAAAAAAAAAAAAAGAAAAGAAAAGAAAAGAAAAGAAAATGAGACCTTAAGAGCCAAATATTCCTGTGGTTGTATTTTTCAGACAATTAACCATATTTTGGCAAAACATAATTATAATTACAGCCAAACAGAATTAGAATTTTGAAACAGACTTGCTAATTTTATTTTGACGTTTCTAAGAAAAAAAAATGTCAGAGCTCCCTCCTTCTGTTTCTCTCTCCCTGTTCTTATGCCCCATGAGAAAGCTCCCCAGTTGGCCATTAGGTCGCTTGGAGTTTCTTAGTAAAGACACAAGAGCACACAGGATGCCTGCTGGGTTCAGCCGCTCACCTCTCAGCTTCCTTAAGCCTTGATGTAACTTCCGACACTGTGAATGGACCTCCTTATCATTCAGAAGTCCTGGGAGTGGGCAGGGACCATGTGCCCTCTCTGCTCAAGCAACTCTGGGATGGAATGACCCCAGGACGAAAACTATCCTCTGAAGCAGCCCCAAAGGTCTGCTAGAAAGTACAGGATACCTGGGCCTTTGGGGTTTTCTAACTATTAACATCTCTGGTGTGGTTTACAGGAGGCTATCCTGAGCACGCATAGTGGAGTCAGGCCAGCAGCTGTGGCCTGTTGGATTTGGGTATGTAGTGACTGTGCTGTTTGATGACAGTATTTCAAGATCTAGCCCCATGCCCTGCTTCTTCCCAGCAAAGCTTTGCTGCTTTGAACCCTGATTTGTTTTTCCCTCCTTGGCACCCAAAATACATATGCCTGAGACCTCACCAACAGGCATGGTTTTCTTTGACTTCTCTCCATGGGAGCCTGGAGGCAGATATGAAGACATGAGCATTGCTTTTGTAAAGCAAAATGAAAATATCCAAAACAAAACAAAAAAACCCAACCAACCAACCAACCAACCAAACAGACAAAAACAAAAACAAACAAACAAACAAAAAACCCTTGCTTTCTACTGGGAATTGCAGGTACCTACCATGTTCCCTATAGGATTTTTAAGAACTCACACCCACTCAGGATGAGTATCAGCCGGGGAGGTAGACCTTGGTCAATAGCATATTTGTAATGTTTAGAACATGTATCCTGAAAAAAGCCAGTGCTAGGCATCCTCTTGCAAGGATAAGAAAGTCATGGGATCAAGGTCAAAGACCTACGTGTGGGAAGCAAATCCACTAGGCAAGCTCTAGCTACTTTTTCAATGCTAACTGTGTCGGCATCCCAGAGCTTCTAGCACTTCTGTGGTTACACATCACATTGCCAAGCAGATGAAGACGACAACAGAGCAAAGGCTTCATATCCTATCATATGTGTGGCATGGTGATTTGGAACTATAATCTCCCCTACAGAGGCCATTTGCAAAATAAAAATAAAAATAAAAAAGGAAAAAAGGCAATGTCCATTTCAACAGAGGACAACATCACTCGTAGTAGCTGGGGACATTAATCAACTCTCCTCATAGGCTGGGGAGACAGCATTAGGATTTCCTTCTGAGATACCTTGAAAGAAAATATGTATTTACTGGACACTTAGCTACCTGTCAGAAAATCTGCTGCAGGCTTTTCAGAATGAGTGGCCAACATGGCCTCTGACTGAAAGCGATTTATATTCTACCTGAGCTCAGAGATATGGATGGCAAGTCTGGGAACCAACCTCTAGCCAGAAGCCAAAGGCAGAGGACAGGGAATAAACAAGCGACAATAAGAATGCAAGTCAAACACTGATCAAAGATGCTATGAATAAAAACCAAGGCTCCAGAATCCCAACCTATTCTTTCTTTACCCTCACCAAGTACCATGGTCCTCTGGATGACCCCTCACTGCTGATCTCTGTAAAAGCTAAGAAAGCAGAGAATGACCACTGGCTCCAGACACTCTGGTTTCTCACACTGCGCCCCAGATTCTGAGAGCCAACTTTAGGGAAGAACTCCCATCTGCAGCCACAGTGAGAACAGGAACTCGGTTCCAGACGTAAGATGAGAGCGACTTTCAGGATGCAGCCTGCCCTTTTAACTACCCCTTTATTGATACTCCCTGGGCCTGCTGGTAATGAGAAGGCACAAAATACAGCGCCCCCTGGCCGCTACAGACAGAAAAGCCCAAAGAAAAACAACAGATTAAAAGGGCACAAACGGACTACTAATTAGCAGTCATTAAATCTGGAGGCAGCAGATTGCTCATCTTCATATCTGGGCAGTAAAACTTGCACATGTACAGATAAGATAGGCATAAAACACCAGGGTGCGCATGCCCAGGGAGGGGTCAGCTGGCAGGAGCTAGGCAGGGGAAAACTGCATTCTCCCAAGCATCCGGAGGAATTCAGAATTGAACCGCAAGCAGCCTAAAGCCATGCAAGTGGCTCCCAACTCAGTGAGGGACAGCAGAGACCTTAGAGACGTCTGATTGATCGGCTGAGAGTCCCTCTCCCCGACATGTATTCTGCCCATAGTCTCCCCCAGCATTTTATGCAGAAGGCTACTTCTGAGAAATGAGATGGTTTATTAGCATGCAGGGGCCAAAGTTTAGCCTGAAGGAGAGATACCTTCATCAATAAAATCTTTTTTGATTAAATTCAGTTCTTTCTTCTTGGGTCTGCTCAGAGCGTGGAAATAAGCCCGGTGTGCTCTCAAACTTTTATCCCCAATTTGTTCCCTGTGGATTTCAAGGATTCTGTTGCCATGAGGGAAATCTCTAAGAAGAAAGGAAGGAGGAGTGTTCTTTCATTCATAAGTTGCCTGTTGATAAATTCACACCTAGTAATTCAGACTTGGAAACTCTACCTAAGATATCTATTGGGTATCCTAAAGTTTCTAATCTATTATTTTTAAATTCTCGCACATGGTGCATGTATATCAAGAGGAAGAAGAAGCTTTTTTTTCTTTAATAAGGAGAAAAGTGTTTCCATCTTACATGTGCATCTGAAGTTGAGTGGATGTGTTTCAGCCTTTCCATAGTAAAGAACAGCAATGCTATAAGAAAATTACACAAGAAATATAATTCATTGTACTCACTTTATCCTCAAGTTCATAATGAGGTTTGTGTGTTACTTACTGGTAAATATTTCTCTCACTGTATAGTAAAATATCTGAAGTAAAAAATATCAAGGCAGGTGTGTGTGTGCATGTGTGTATGTGTGTGTGTGTGTGTGTGTGTGTGTGTGTGTGTTTTGCAGCTATTAGGGATTGAACCTAGGACATCATGCTTACTGACCAAATGATCTATTCAAAGTGGACAAGGCCTTTATAACAATATTTCTCTTTATTTTCATGTGTGTTTGTGCATGTGGGCAAGGGTGGCATGTATGAGCACACATGCGTGTGTGATGGATAGAGAACAGTAAGTACCCTGCTCTATCACTCTCTGCCTTTGTCTCTGAGACAGGGCTTTTCACAGAGGCTGAAGCTCATCAGTTTACAGCTAGACCAGTGTCCAACAAGCCCTTGTGATCACCTGTGTCCGTTCCACAGCACTAGGGTTACAGATACTCATGACTTACCAATCACTACGTGAGTTCTGAGGATTTGAACTCAGCTCCTCATGTGTGTGCAACAATTGCTTTCACCTGTATGGCATCTTCTCACCCTCCAAGCTCTTCTGTTCTGAACATGAATTTCACATGAGAAAATAGATATCTAATTCTCATATGCTTCTTGAGGGAGATGGACAAACACCACTGAGATGGCATTATGTCCTCCTCTCAACACAGTGGGGATCTGGCTTGCCCAGTATGAGCCTTTAGAAGATTTACTTGGTCTTTGTGTCTTCCATCTGAATCTCATCCTTGATCTCAATATGCTTGCTGCCTAGGAGAATATACAAAGATGGTCCAAGTGCTTGCACCTTAGCTAATGAGAAGCAGACTAGAAAGCAGGTGTCCATAGTCAGCCCTGGATTCCTGGCACCTACCACCCATATCTCAGTCATTCCCAACTGCTCTTAAGATCCTGGTGATGATATGGGTCACACCTCCCAAGGATTTGCTTGCCTAATTGGTTCTTAACAAGTTAATCCATGAGAGTCTAAAGTAATACATCCAGCACAGTAACCCCAGACCATTTAGGAATACTACTGCTACCTATGTGAAACCTTCCCACACCTTTCAATTTAACCTTGTGGATGAGGCTCTGAGCACAGTGTCTGACTCATCAGGCAAAGATGGCCTAGCCATTTCTGTTCTTCAGAAGACCCCACACGCCTCAGAAACAGCACAACAGCCTTTGTTTCCCCCTCCCCACTGCCCCTCAGAGGGGAGCTGAAAGGTCGACTAAGAGAAGATAGTTTAGATGTAGTCTGTGTATTTCCAAAGAAATGCTTTGTAAATGTCTAAGTGCCAATGGAAGCTTTTTCTTTTTACACAGGGTTAAAGGTCTCTTACTCCACACTGTCCTTGGTGCCCACTAGGACACATGGACAAGCACCTGCATAACTGAGAAGAGGCTGCAGCCACCGAGCAATAGTCACTGTAGCACTCTAATGAGACGACACACACTGGTGGGGATGTGTGTTGTTCTCTTTCCTTCTGTCAAAGACATTGTCTTGAATTATTTTTCAGAGGGCTTATTTGTTTCTGCTCAATATTGTCCTTCTTTTTCATGTGAAAACTTGGATTTAGAATCTCAGGCAAAGCTTTAGGCTTTCAATGGGGAGATTATTAAAAAAAAATTAATATCTAAATAGTTCTCAAAACACCACATTGGGCACTGAGATGCAGTTTATATTACATGTCGGAGAGCTAGGCCTGATCTGTCACTTACTTCATTATTTCCAAGAAGAGAATGAACTTTTTCGAGAAGGTAGAGATTGTGGAGTTCCTGGAAGCCTCCCCCACCCCCATCAGAGCGTATGATCTTCTTCTGGAAGGCCAGTAGGGACTCCTTGGAGGGAATCACATGGGGTTCTCTCGGGGGACCCCATGGCTTGCTCTCCACATGTGCTGCAGCAGGGTGGTCATAAACAGAGTTCTGACCCTCACTCTAGATGTCTTTTTCGGAATCGAACCACTGAAACAGGAAATGGTGTCCCAGAATCCCTCTGTTTCCTCAGCTGCAGGGCAGGGTTAAAGAGAGACTAGATGTGAGTTCCTAGATTTCCAGTATTATATCCACCCATTTCCTGTGAAGGGCTGGAGTTCCCCTTCTTAGTTTCCATGACAACATGCTTATGCTAATTCTTATGCCAAGTGGGGATGAAGTCAACCAGTCTATGACTGCTTTGAAATTAGTCAAACATGTTTATGTATCTTAAGATTCTAAATCAAAATTTCTTAAGTATGGTCTTTTAAGTGCTATTACTGCAGGGGTTCTGTGAAAGAGAGTGGATTGAAGGGAAAGTAAAGATATCATAGTTCATGCTATTTTTAGAAATGCTGATTATCACATCCCTTCTAGGAGTCTTAGGAAGAATCCTAAGGTCTGAGGATTTCATTATTGCAGAGAATTTGAAGTGTACACTTTTGGAAGCTTCCATGTATTGTGTGGCTCTCCTCCATCCTAATGTAATCACGTAGTATGCACTCAGCATTTACTGAGTATGAAGTTACCCAAAGTACCTGTGGTGGTTAGAATAAGAACTAGCTTTGTAGGTTGATATAGTTGATGCTTGGTAACCAGGGAGTGGCACTATTTAAAAGGATTAGAAGAATTAGGAGGTGTGGCGTTGCTGGTGTAGGTGAGGACTTGTTGATGGAAGCCCACAGCAGTATCTATGTTTACAGATTAGGATGTAGCTCTAAGCTTCTGTTCCAGTGCCATGCTTGATGCCATGCTTCCTGCCATGATGATAATGGAGTGACTCTCTGAACCTGTAAGCAAACTTTCAATTGAATGCTTTCTTGTATAAGAGTTGCTATGGTCATGCTGTATCTTTACAGCAATAGAACAGTGACTAAGAAAGTACCCAAATGGGTAGGGCATGTACCAACCCACACCAGACTTATATATATATATATATATATATATATATATATATATATATATATATATATATATATATATTCATTCATTCCTAGGGCCTGATAATCTACAGGCAAATGAACAACTCATGATTCCTCCGGTTTTCCAAGGTACAGAGTCCTTAACGCCAGGCTAAACATCAGGTCCCAGTAAGACAGAATCTCAGTCAGAAATTGTGTGCACTCTCAAGGAGATCAAGACAGGGATATAGACAATTAACCAAAGCCATAATATATGTGACATGGAATGGGGATGTGTGATTTGTTTTCTACGAAGGGCAAAGTTGGTAAAAGCAGTAGTTGTTGCGCAGGATTCAATGAGAAAGGTGTCCATTGTTTTCCAGAAGAATATAGGAGGGTAAGCTAACCACTAGGATATACCATGGCTAAAATATAAGGCAAATAACCATTCTGGGTTATTCACCCTCTAATACCATAGACAAATTTAAAAGGCTGAGAATCTCATGTATTTCAAGCAAATTTCTACAAATTCTTTCATATCTGGAATCCACTGTGTGTGTGTATGTATGTATGTATGTATGTGTGTGTGTGTGTGTGTGTGTGTGTGTGTATATTATACTCTGCTGCATGACAGGGATGGAATAGGCCTCTTGGGATGTCTCAGACATCTCTTTTATAGGTATCAGTATCGGGATATATCTACATCCTTGCCTTAGGAAGCTCACAGCTCTCTGAATGCTGGAACGTCATTGGAAGGATCCTTATACGAAGCTGCTTGGAAGCGGCAAAGACAGCAGACAATGCTGGAATGCAAAGAGGAAAACTCCAAAGAGGGCTGACTCAGTTGATAAAGTGTTCCCTTTGCAAGCATGCAGGCCTTAGCTTGACTCCAAGAAACCATTTGAAATTCCCCAGGTGTAGTGGCATACACGTGTGACTCAGTATGACAAGTACGGAGAGACAGATCCTTCTGGCTGCATGGACAGCCATTCTAGACCAGTTGATGAGCTCCAGAGAGACTCTGATGGCATTCCTGAGGATGGCAACAGAGGTTGTCCTCTGGCCTTCACATGTATTCACACACACATGCATCTGTCTATACACTAACATGTACACACACAAACACAATATACAGATACATGCCTTAGAAAAACCCAAAGAGATAAAGATGAAAATAAGCTGAAAGGCTACAGAGGCCATGTAAAAATATTCTGCAGTCTCACTGGCAATTTGCTTTAGCCAAAACCTTATCTTCTGGGATCACTGTGTTTCACAGACGAACAATTTGTCCTAAATAATGACACCATAACATGCAAATTGAAGTAGAATGAGAGAGAAAAAAAATAGAAGATTTTAGATGGTCAGTTGCATGTGAAGACAATAAAGTGAGCTTTGAGCCTCCTAAGCAAACTGACAAATGGTCCTCTAGAGCCCAGTTCCCAGCATCAGTAACACTTTGCCACAGTGGCCCATCTCCTGCCTCTCCAGCCTAATGGCTCTCCATGCCAAGAAGGGCAGTCAGTGTGATTAAAATAACCATCAACAAAATGGTCCAGTAATTAACCGTCTTCTTTTTAAAATATAATTGTGGCCAGTGAGATTGATGGGCTCTTCTGGTCATTAACAATCTATTTAACAACCGTAAATTTAAAGTCATCACTTTCCTGAGCCCCGCGTTAAAGAGGTTAGGGGGCAGGCAGAGTCAAGAGCTAGAAAATTAAGGCAGAACGTGAAAAGCAAGATTTACAAAGCAGTATTCCTTTGAGGGTGCTGTTCACCTAAATGCAAATGGGTGTTATTAGTGCTACAGGATGTATTTAATTGCTCTTTTAAGAGGAAAAAACTTAATTGATTCCCATGCCACCGATACATATGACTTGGGTGGGTTGGAGGCATCACTAAAGATTGAACACAAACAAAAATCAGGATTTTTCTAAATGAATCCCCTACCCATAATAATTAAAATGGTGCTTAACACCGTAAAAGACACAGAGCATCTTTGACCATGTTTGAGAACTCAGAAGTAATCAACTCTTGACAGGATTTTCAAATGCCATATAAAACACACACGAGTGTTAGCCTACTTTTAATACCATCTGAAAAGCTTCCTTGAGTGAAAGGAGTGCTCATGCTAGCATTCCATGTGTGTCTGTGAAGTGACAGTTGTGCTTGGCTGGTTGTGTTACTAGTGAGGGACACCATCATAATTATCACACCACATTTTGACCCAAGTTTTTTGTTTGTTTGTCTGTTTATCTGTTTGTTGATGCTTCTGAGGGTCCTCAGTTTTTTTTTCCATGCCCATGAGACAAACAAACTAAATCTTCTATTGGATTATTTTCTAAGCAGCAAAATCTCAGTGGCAGTTTTGAACACACCAACTGGAGGCTCAGCCCAGGCTCACTCCACCAGTGGTCCAGGAAAGAATTAGTGACCAGAAGGAAAAGGAAACACATCTCTCACTACCCTAGGGCATTGGATTATTGTAGGGAGCTCTACACGCACACACACACACACACACACACACACACACACACACACCACACACGAGACATGGCACAGTTGGGTAAGAGCACTTGCTGTGAAAGCTTGAACCCATGCCCAGCATCCACGTAAAAAAAGTAGATTTAATCACATGTATGCTGGTAACCCCAAGACTGCTGGAAGGTAGGGGTAGAGAGAAGAGGGTCATTGGAGTTTGCTAGCTGCCAGTCTCGCACCATGTTAACTGAGAGATCCTGTCTCAAGGCAGCAAGGCAGAGTGACAAAGTAGGACATACAAGGTCCTCCTTGGCCTCTGCCCATAAGCACATCTGTCCACATACATCATACAACACACACACACAAACACACACACACACGAAGTACAACACGTGCATAAAGCACATACACATACAGAAGCATACATGCAAACACACACACACCCAAAGCAATATACCTACACACATACATGAAACACACACACACACAGACACAGATGAAGCATAGGGAAATAAACTGCATCCTGTATGCTCTAATCTGTAACAAACAGCCCTGTAACTAATCTGTAACAAAGGTGTCCTCTCTAAAAGAGAAGCAGAGACAGCCTCCTGGTGAACAGCTGGGCTGTGTGGCAACATCACAGCAGTGTGATGAACATGAACAGCAGTATGGCAACATCACAGGTCTGCTGATTTCTATTGAAGCAAGGGTGCTCTATCTCGGTGGATAAAAGGCAAAGGAGGGAGCCGACCTGTACTAGTGTTATTGATTAAAGTTCAAAAAAGCCTGGAAAGTTCCTGATGAGACGTATTCAAGTATTTTCTTCCTTCCCCAGAGGTTCACTGGGAATTAACTCGGGTGTCTATAGCAGCCTTGTGTTTAGCCTCAGAAAAACTCACAGCTTAATATTTCAGGAGGAGGAAGAGTTAAGTGCCGATGAGTAAGTAGTTTTCAGCTAAAATGCCATCTCTGATCACAAGTAGTAGCAAGTAGGCTTAATAGAAAAAGAGTAAAATGACCGGTTGTCAGGGGCTGTAGAGGAAGCTCCCTAGAGGACTAAGCCTGGGTTCTGAAGGCACAGTGCGGGATGAAACCCAACCAGCCTGGTGAGATATTTAACTTCAAATCTCTGAATAGGAAATGCTAAAAAAATTAAAATAGTCTCATATTTTTAGCATAAGCAGTGCATAAAAAATACAGAGATACTCTGACAACATCCAGTATATAATTTCTTACTTAATAAACATTCACTTTAATGCCAAATAATGGATGAAACTGGAGATCATTATGTTAAGAGATATAAGCCAGACTCAAAAAGACAAATATGTATTTTTCTCTCCAGACTTAAAAACAGTAAAATTTGTGGTAGGTATAGGAGCTGAGGAAGAGAAAGGAGACCTGCAGGGGCAGGAACAGAGGCTAGGGTAGGGTGAATAAGATAAAAGCAAATGACACACTATATGAGGATGTCATGAAGCCAATTATTTTGTACAATGACTTCTGCATGACAACAAATCAACATTAGTCTAATCACCAGTAGCCAGGCATCACTGCTTATTGGCAGTGCAGAATGGATTGCTGGCTTAGTTTTTGCCTATCTGACTGTCTGCGTTAGAAGTCAATCTTTGCTTGATGCATAGGACAGACAAGCACCACACTTTGAGGTCAAGGTGGCAGGAGAGCAGCACAGGCCACCCTGTACAGTCCACCTATGCAGAATATATGACTTTAGCAGAGCTAACCTCTGGAGTGGAGCATGTTCTAATGGCTGCTGGTCTAACGTATTTGGACCTTGAAAGATCCCTCAGCAGAAGAGGGAAGGATCAGCAGGAGGCTGGTTCAGGACCAGACGTTTCGAGCCTTGGTGAATGTGGAAGTTGGCTACATCAGTATCAGGCAAAGAAATGTTTTAGACTGGAGATTCTGAGAGTCACTGCCTTTAGGGTTAGGGGTTGGGCTGAGCAGTCGTCATATGATACCAGCGGATCCTCTGTGTTGTCACAAATGGGTGCAAGGTGCGTCCACCATCGAGTGAGCAGATACCAGGGATGGTGCTGGGCGTCCTCGGGTTACTAGCTCCCCTTCTCCCATTTAAGACTCCTCACAGTTTTCAGGTGTGAAATACCCCCAGTACCAGAGTCAGAAACCCTGTGCTACAGAGATCACAGACTAGTGTGGACTCAGTTGCTGACCTTTCTCTACTGTCCTGAAGTCACACACTTCCGTGTTCCCAGTGGCTGACATGCACACCACACTTCACAGGGGCTTAGTTAATGCTTGAGGAGTGCTCAGGCTACTCTGTAGACAACAGCACTGCCTTCATTTTTCAACACAGAAAACTAAACAGTTCTTTGAGATCTAAGTCATGAAGGAAAGGGAAAAGAGTAGCGATAGTTGAACATAACTTTGCCTATTTGGTCACTAGCACATTAGATACAAAAGTTGTCTTTCTGACAGCCTATCACTCCTTCATGATGACTCACATTACAGTTGCCTAAGTGGTATCAGTTGCCCCATCAAAACAGCTAGGGTCTGGGGACCCTAGTTTAGTTGACAGAGTGGTTACCTAGAATACACAAGACCATGGTTTTGATCTTCAGCACCATGTAAGTTGTCCAAGACAGTGCATGCTCATAGTCCTAGAACTTGGGGAGAAGGAGAGATGTAGACCAGGAATTCAAGGAGATCTTTGGTTACCTACTGAGTACATGGTCAACCTGGGCCCTGTGAGATGTTCTGTGGAGCCTGCCTCAAAACAAACAAATCCAACCATCTAAAATCCATTGACGTATTTCACACTTAAAGCTATAGGCAAGCACACTCTGTCTCATCTATGATAGGTCACATCCTATTTTGTTCTTGATGTCTAACTGCCATTCTCTGCATAAGAATCATGGCAGTGTTATAATGGTAAGAAGCAGGTCACTCCAGGTCTATGTTCAAAGTCTTCCCTTAGTAGGCCTTCAAATGTGTCATTAAGCCTGGAACCACCACTGACTTAACACTGAGCACACTCACTATCTCCCTACTTAACAAGATGTGTCTGCTTCTTTCTAGCTCTAAAAACTCAGCACTAGCCTAGGAATGCTGGACTTCCACATCCCTACATGGCTGCCAATTTCCCACGATTAAGGAACCAGCTGAATGTGAGCTCACCCAAAAGAAAAGTGTTGGATAATCAACTTCTCTACCCATATTTGTCAGATTCAGCACTTTTTAACTGCCTTTGGACTTGGGGGTACAGTCTGAGGACTTACTAATTGTCAGCAACTGTACAACCTTTCCCACCAGAACATGAGCTCTGTGAGAGCAGGGAGCTACTTTTCTGTTCTTTCCCAGAAATGGTGCTGGGCACAAGAGAGAGGTCAACATGTATCTAGATTACTAGAATAAAAGAACTGGTTTGTAAATGAACTGCTAAGGGGAAACATCTGAAAAGAAACTGACATGAATTATCACTTGCAAAAGAGTTTCTGAGAATTTCCAAATTCATTCCCAAATTGCATGCTTTGTTTAAGACATCAATTCAACACAAGACTAAGGATCAGAGTAATAAAGAAGTTGACATTCCTCAACCAGCAGCTATCACACAGAAATTGAACTCACGGGATAAATTTCTCTTTTCATAAGTCCCATTCTAAAGTTCATCCTGTATTTTTAAATCTCACATAAGAGACAGCGAAATAATGAAAGAAAATAAAATACTGTTAACGATGCTCAGTATATAACCAAGAAAGTAATTTTGTATTTTTCCAAATATGGTTAGACTGCCATGGTATGAAAATTGGTTTAGGCATGTTTTCTCTCATAATAGCATTATTGTGATTCTTCTATGTTCACAGGCAGTACACATAATAAGAGTGTACTATAGCACAACTTGTGGAAAACAAGATGATATCAAAGCATAATGTCCCTTTTTGGAGATCACTTCCCGCTTCTGCATGCATGTCAGTCACATAAAAAGATCTGCGGATGGCAGGGCATTTGGTAGATGGTGTCACACAGAACCAGCTAGAACCAAGAGAGCAGGTACCAAACAGTGTCGTCTTGGACTGTGCTTTAGGAAGTGATATTTTATAAATAGCTCTTAACTCCATTTGAGGGAGAAGCATGACTGTAGCTGTGGGTTCCCCAAACCATTCTGTCTGTCAGGTCCAACATAGACTTATAAGTGACTTATTCCAGGGAATACAGAGGCAGCCACTCTATATGTTTATTAGGGTGAACTGATAATGTAGCCACACGTGGGCATATTAAAATCTTATCAAGGAAACCAGACCCATAAACCATTCAGTCATGCCAGACTCAAAGGAAAGGGTGTAACTTTGTCACGTGAACCCAATAAAGTGATGCATTCTAACAATGAAGTGGCATGGCCTCACTCCAACTTATCACATGACATGTGTTCTTGCATCATGGATGGATAATTAGAGTGCTCTATGGCTATCCCTGGAGCTGAAGTTTGACTCTGCCTGTTAGGAGGGATTGCTCAACTGCCTGCTGGTCTACCTGCTTGTGCTTCTGGATACGAACCTGGACCCTCTTTTTCCTGCACTGGTACCCATGTTCCACCATTTCCCCTTGCAGATGGAGCGACTTAACTCCCAAACTCCAATGGCCCTCCTCTCTTAAGTCCTCTCATATTCTCATCCACGGCAGGTTGCAGAGATACAGATGGCATCCATTTATCACTTCAGTGATAGATGATTTTAGGGCATGTCAGGCCATCTTACTGGACCTTGAGGGCAGAGCTCTTTGTCACTCATCTCTAATCCTTGAGCAGGGCTTGGCACATGACAATTGTTTGACAAATATCTGACGGCCGCTCTAGTGCAATAGTGAAGCTATCTTTAGTTGGAACAAATATAAGTTCTAATTCCTAGGAAAGTGCTTCCCCAGGGAAGGTTTACAACCTCGAGACAAGAAGCTGCAAACCAGACATGCTGGACTTGGGGTATTATTTTATATCAAAATTTGGTGTGTGTGTGTGTGTGTGTTTCTTTTTGTTTTAGTAGAAATGAATGTTTCATTTGATTTATTTCCAATAACCTAAGTTAAAATTTTTTCCTGTGTCAAAAATAGACTGTAATCCTTCCTAGGTATGGTGGTGAGATCTGGTGGCCTAAATTCCATATTTGGGATTGGAAAGCACAAAGCAGGAGGAAAAACACAATTGTTTTTCATAGATAACAGCACACACAACTCTCAGTTCTCTTCAATTGTTTACAGTCTTTGTCTTTCCTTTGTAGCCATTTCACCTTACAACCCACATGCTGAATGAAGAAGAGCCAGGAAGGTCAAGTTCACACACTGATCTCTCATTCACAACAGTACAATTACAGCTGTGATATCAAAGCAACAACAGCGACAATAATAATGGCTGCCACTATATAATGAGAATTGCGTGCCTGGTGTCCCATGAGGCAATTAACAAACACTGTCAGATGGGATCTTCCACAACATGAAAAACATCCTAGCTCATTCAATTCACACAGAGACCAAGATCATGAGAGGCATCTCTGAGCTCTCATTCTCACCACTTCATCACAAAACCATGACCATGACTCTTCTCACTGTGTTCCTGCTGGCCTGCATTTTGACTCCAAGAATAATCTAAAGTCTGATACTAGTCAAATGGCAAAACCCTTTTATATCCTTTTCCTTTAAAAACAATGAACTTCAAAAATAAGAAGTGGGGTTGTCTCCAGTAGAATACATGGGCACGAGAGAGAGGGCGCGGAGCAGACACTGACCTGCTCACCCAGTTCCATAAGGGGAAATTTGTCTCTTCTGAGAGGGCAGAGGTATCTAGGAAGGCTGAGATACTTGGAGTGAGGAAAACTTTTGTTTAATCATTTAAAGAAAATAATGGCCTGGTGGCTTTCGTTAGTCCCCAGCCTTGGACACCAAGGACCCTCACTTTGGGAGAGAACATCTTAGTAGAAGTAACAATGGGTCTTTGTAGTTGTTGTGGCTTGACAGATGCCATGGAAAAGATACAGGTTAATGGGGAGTTTAAGAATCAGATGTAGTGACACCATATTCCACGCTAGGCCAGGAATTGGAAAACATGAGGACCTACATTCCATACCCAGAACATGAGGGAAAATAAGTGGGCATTGTATATGTTTTAAATTCTAGCATCAGACAGGTTGAGACAGGCAGATTCCTAGGTTTTGCTGTTCAGCTAACCTCCCCTAATAATCCAGTTCCAGTCCAGTGAGGTACGCTGCAATCCCTGACCCCAAATATATGATGGGAACAACACCGGAGGCTCATCTCTGGCCTCTACATATGTGTCCACACATGCATGCACATACACACAGAGATAGTAATTTGGTGCTTTCCATGCCATGTATCAACAAAATATCATGTGTTTTCCAAGCAATATTACCAATAAAGCCAGACCTGGCTTCTAGGCATGCTCTGCTGCCCCTGTGCAGCATGGGGGCAAAGCATGGGCTTTCTACAAAGGTCATAGGAAGAAAATGGTACAAGATCTGGATACGAATTTGCCCTGGAAACACCGACTTTCAACCTGAGTTTCAGCCTCTTCGTCTCTTTGAGATGTGTAAGCCCTTATGTCTGATTCTCCAAAAATAAATAAAACCAAGAAGTTTTAGAGAGAGAAATTTCTGGTGCATTCCAACAAAGCACTACAGCAATCTACCAGGCAGCTGCGCACAGGAGGCAAAAAGCAACGAGAATGTCTCTAGCTATACCAGGAGGGTGTTGAGAGGGTGGAGGGTCCTAGGCACAGAAGAACCATCTCCCAGTCCTAGAACTGAAACACAAAAATCTAACAACAACAACAACAACAAAATAACCATGGGATCCGATAGACATTTCCCCAAAAGAAGGTATATGATTGACCAAAAATCATGGGAAAATACTCAACACAGTTAGCTACCAGGGATGGAGAATCAACTCAAAATCACAGTGAGCTAACATTTCACAGGCACTCAGATGAGTATGATTGAGAAACTAGAACAGACAGGCTTCTTACAAATGATGCCGGGGGTGGGTGGGGGGACCGAGC
This sequence comes from Acomys russatus, assembly GCF_903995435.1. Taxonomy (NCBI): domain Eukaryota; kingdom Metazoa; phylum Chordata; class Mammalia; order Rodentia; family Muridae; genus Acomys; species Acomys russatus. The sequence continues at coordinate 44,596,960 of NC_067139.1, forward strand.
GATTGCTGGACACGTAAAGCAGAGTATCTGAGTTGGGGACAACCTTGGCACAATTTTCAGGAATTAAACATTTATTGTCATATGACACAGTGACTACATTCCTAGTTTTTTTTAGGTAAGCAAAATGAAAATATATGCCTATACCAACTTATAAATGGAGAGAGTTTTTCCTGTGTTATTATTAAGAATCAAAATATTGAAGCAACACACGTTTCCATTCAACAACAAAGAGACCTACATTCGGTCACATGGGGTGACAGTATCTGGCAACAAATGGAGAGGTTTCTGCATAGCAGAAGAAATGATAAAAAAAAAAATGAAAAGAAAACTCTGGAATGGAAGAAATACTTGTAATATATCTATAATATATTTAAAATATTTAATACCAAAAATAATATTAACCTAACTTTTAAAGATGGCTAAAAGTCTTATACAGACTTCTAACATTAAGGCTAGAAACCAAGGTCTTCTGCATGCTGGGTAAGTGTTTTACCACCAAGCCACATCCCTGACATTCTTTTCAAAGAAGCAATACAGATAGCCAAGAGGTTTATGATAAAACGCTCAACATCATTAATCATCAGCGAAGTACAAATAAAAACCACAGGCTATCACTTCACCCTTGTGAGGCTGAGTATGACAAACGGTCAGAAGAACAAGAGGAACACTTGTGCATTGTTGGTGGGAAAGCAAATTAGCATGAGTAGCGTGAAAAAGCTCTGTGTACGATTCTCAGACATACACAGCTGGAATCACCGTACGAACTAGCAATCTGAATTCTGGGTATATATACAGCAAAGCTAAGATTATTATCTCCAAGAGATATGAACATTCTCCTGTTTATTACGGCACTGTTCCCAGTCCCCAAAATAAATAAGGTAACTGTCAAATGTATGAAGAAAATGGTGTGTGTGTGTGTGTGTGTGTGTGTGTGTGTGTGTGTGTGAGAGAGAGAGAGAGAGAGAGAGAGAGAGAGAGAGAGAGAGAGAGAGAGAGAGAGAGAGAGAGATGCAGAAATATAATTTGGCCTTAAAACAGAAGGAAAACAGAGAAAGATGGAGGACAAATTGTGTATAACCTCACTCACAGGTGGAATCTAAAAAAGTTCAGGTCTCAGAAACAAAGAGTAGACTGGAAGTTTCCTGAGCCTGGGAAGTAAAGACATGCTGGCGAGGGTGAAAACTCAATGTCAAGGTGACTGAATTCTGACTCTCTAGTGTATAAAATGGTGACCATGGTCAATAATTTATTGTTTATCTGAATTTTGCTAAGAGAGTAGATATTAACTGTTCCTACCACAAGAAAGCTAGTAACCACCTGGCAATTTTCTGGATATATAAGTTAGTGTGATTGTTGTAATTGCTTCAAAAGGTATACAACATATGTCATGATAATATGCTGTGTAACACACACACACACACACATCCAATCATTTTTGAAGAAAACTGAAATAGACAAAATATTTGTACATAATAAAGATGTTCATCCATGAACAACTTGAAACTTTACACTTGTAAAGTCTTAGTGGACCACATGAAACTATTAAACTATATGCTTTACATAAATGAACTTCAAAGCATTTGAATGATATTTCAATCAAGTTGTATTAAAAATGGAAGATTCCATTTAGTGGCTGACACGAGGGCACAGCTAAAATGATGACGAGAGTTATTTTTAGTCCACCAGAGGTCAATCATAAATATGACTCTTTTATTATTCAGGTGCACTGAGATCTAGAGCCTTTCTGCTCCCTTGTTCTGAGAACTGAAATGTTAAAACATGTGGGAAGGTCTAGAGAGCTGGGAGTCATCAGGGAGCTTCTTCAGAAATATGGAGAAGGTGAAGACAGGGTCAGGACAGAGTGAGGACAGAGGCAACACTTTCAAAACTGGACACACTTCAGTTGGAAAGAACGGAAGTGGGAAGGAGTTGGTTTACTAGTGGGCACTTCCACTGAACAAATGGCTCTGGAATACCACTGTGAAGAGAGCAAAGGGACATATCAACAGGCTCCTGGAAGCTCTGCTCAGACACTGGAGCTTCCTAGCTCTGCAATGGAGGGCTTTGCATGTAAAGAAACTAACCTGCCAAAGCCTGTGGCAGAAATTCAGGGGACTAGACATAGAATACAAGGCTGTATGCTAATGAGGGCCAGCGACAGCCGCAAGGATGGCAAGGAAATGGGGACAATGAGGCGTGTTCTCTCTCTGCCTACCATATGAATATCCAGCCCTATGCACAACCACCACCATAAAATAGTGGTTAAAACCAGAGGAGGTGGGCGGGGTGGTGGTGGTGGTGCACGCCTTTAACCCCAGCACTTGGGAGGCAGAAGCAGGCGGTTCTCTGTGAGTTCAAGGCCAGCCTGGTCTACAAAGTGAGTCTAGGTCAGTCAAGGCTACACAGAGAAACCCTGTCTCGAAAACCAAACCAAATCAAATCAAACCACACCAAAAAAACCAGAGGAGGTTTACTACTAAGCTCTATGTAGGAAATTAGCTTAAAAACTTAGTGTGAAAAAAACCCATGCGTTAAAATTGAGAAAGAAAACTGCAAAGAAGAGGGAAATCGGAGGGTGGGCCTTGCTTTTGCAGCATTTTGGAATTGCACCAGAACCTTCCATTTCAGACTTCAGCAACAGATTAAGCAAACATAATGATTTCACAAAGCCATAGGATTTTCTCTTTAATTAATAGAAGATGTGTGGCATGGTGGCAACATGCCTTTAACCCCATCACTTGGAAGGCAGAGGCAGGCAGATCTTTGTGAGTTTAAGGAGTCTGGTCTACAGAATGAGTTTCAGGAAATCCAGAGCTACAAAGATAAACCCTGTCAAAAACCAAAAGCAAACAAATCGCAAACACAACAACCACCAAAATAATACAAAGCAATAACAAAAATATCCTCTCTGGAAAAAAAAAAAAAAACCTTCATACCCAAAACAAAACAATCAAACAAAAACTGAGAAGAGCAGACTAAAGACAATATTTTGGAACTTTGTAAAAAAAAAAAAATCCCAGAAGTGTTCTTTTTTCTTTTTCTTTTTTTTTTTAATACAAATGATGACTTCTGACCAGCTAAAAATAGTAATTACCAGTAATCTGGCAAGAAACGCTAATATAACCTGGTGTACTTGCTACTTTTAACTGTTAACATAATCTAGAATCACATGGCAAGAGAGCCTTAGTTAGTGAGTTATGTAGATCAGTCAGCCTGTGGGTATGTCTATGAGCATTATCTTTACTATTAATTTATAAGGCAAGAATCAGCCCACCATGGGCAGCACCATTCCCTCTTTTTTTGTTGTTGATTTACTTTCTAAAAAATATTTTATTAATTTATTTATATTACATCTCAATTGTTAGCCCATTTCTTGTATCCTCCCATTCCTCCCTCCCTCCCGCATTCTTCCTACTTCCCTCCCCTATGTCTGTGACTGAGGGGGACCTCCTCCCCCTGTATATGCACCATTCCCTCTTAATGGGGATCCTGAAGTGTACAACCAAGGAAAACGCTAGCTGAGAGCAAGTGGACTAGCAACAATGTGTTATTCTCATTTTACTCTTGACTCTCTGTGGAGCTAGCTGCTTGACTTCCTGCCTTGGCTTCCCCAAATGATGTCTATGGCCTGGAATTGTAAGCCAAACAAATCCTTTCTCCCAAAGTTGTCTTTTGACAGGGCATTTTATTATAGTAACAGAGATAAAACTAGGGCACTTGGTAACTAAGAAAAATCAGTGATAAAATTCAAGGATTCTAAGTTTCGATTGTTCAGAATGGAAGTGCTATCAGTAATAGTATGTGTAGGGAGAGGGGACATTTTCTGTAATAATGGCATAGTCTCTGTTATCAGAAGCATTATATTTGAATACATGATCACTTGAATTTGTATCTCTGGGTTAAACTAACCAATGGCTGACATATCTTTTATATGTGTGTTCTAGGTAGTTTCAACTTTAATTAAATATGAATATCTGTAAGTTTAATTATGTAAAAAACATTTTTCTTCAGTTATTGTAATTCCAGCTATATCAAAGAGTCTTTTAACATTTCTATTTCACATTATCTTCTATATATTATAAAGGCACACTTTGAGGCACTACTCACTTAACAATTGTCATGAAAAGCACGTTAGAGAATAGGAAAAGGCAGCAGGATAACTCCTTTTACTAATAGAAATACTAGAAAGGTGAATTCTTACCACTTAAAGATTACCCAGCAATATAAAATTAAAATTAAAAAAAAATTACCCAGCAACTCAAAAGAGATTCATTAAAGAAGACTAAAGGCAATTATTTTGTATACTTTAATGATAGTTTAGAATCATCACACACTGGAAATGAAAAAGTTCTCTGACTTGTGTCTGTGTCTCTCTATTTTCTCTCTCTCTCTCTGTGTCTCTGTCTCTCTGTCTCCTTCTCTCTCTCTCTCTCTTTCTCTCTCTCTCTCTCTCTCTCTCTCTCTCTCTTACACACACACACACACACACACACACACACACACACACACACACCACACAAACTTGAAAGGTACAAATAACAATTTATACAAGTGGCCAGTTTTCTGGAAGGTACTATGTTAACTCTCGGAGTGGACCTAAAATTTAATGGGGAGAAAATTAAGCATCACTGTGTTTAACTGCTGAGTCCCTGAAAAGCAGTGCTATTCCAAGTCCTTAAAGAATTCCCTTTGCAGAAGACTCCCACTCCTCACCGGGTATCCTGACAATGCATGTCTGAACTGACATTTACTCTGAGAATAAATTAACACAGTGTTTTTGAGTTCAGAGAGCTGGAACTTAGGAAGAAAACACTCAACCCAAAAGGCGTGCATGGTATTCTTTGGTTTCAGATGGATATGAACATGTATAAACCTTTTTCAACAAAGCCTGTCTCAGCCACTGTATTAGTTACTTTTCTGTTGATAAAACACCATAACCAAGGCAAATTAAAGAAAAAGGGTTTACGGTTCCTGGGATAGAGTCCATGATATGGGAGCAGAGGCTGTCGGCAGCTGGCAGGTGCCTACTGCAGCAGCTGAGAGCTCCCAACTTATACATCAAGCATGAAGCAGAGGGCATAAACTAGAAATGGCAAGAGTCTTTAAATTCTCAAAGGCAGTCTCCAGGGACACACCTCCTCTAACAAGGCCACAACTCTAAGCCCGCTAAGCAGTGGCAACAACTGGGGACCGAACATTCAAATGCCCAATGACACCATGGGGGATGCTTCGCATTAAAATCAGCACAGGAACCTTCTGAGCTTCCAGCTCATTCTTCTCTCTACTGAGTTGGGGGCTTCTTCAATTAGCACTTAAACAATTTTAAAGGGGAAGTGCAAATTTTAACCTACCCATGTAAGCATGTTTTTAAAAATACACAGCTAGGTTGGTGAAGGGTATTCAAAGAAGTCTGTGACTAAAAATGTATCAATAAGAACAGCATGTAGGACCAGTCAAAATGAAAGACACTGAAGGTGACAAGCCCAGCAGATGTGCATGCCTTCAGCCAAGCCCAGCGCCTTTGCTGGGAGTCTATTCCTAGAAATCCAGGCGCTGAGTTATGTCTCAATCGCCTTTAGGATATCCCTGATATTTTCTTGTCCAACTGATTATTCTCTTAATGTTTCCATCCAAAACATAAAACTCCCCAAATATTCTAATCAGTCTTCGCACCATCTTCACTCCTTTGGAAACATATTACTGTTGTCACTTTGACAACTGTAAATAGCAATCAGGATGATATTTAATTTTAAGTTTGTGCCAACTAATTTAGTGGGAATGGCTATGTTTTGAAATAGTAGGGAACTCACACTCCATCTGGTGTGTTTTCCTTTTATCTTCTGCTCTCAGTGAATTTTAAAAGTCAATTGCAGTGTAAATATCCTTTCTGCTATGCTAATGTGGCCTCCTCGTGGAAATCAAAGTCCCTGGGGCAAGTATTTCTTTCCCAGTTGAACTACTGAGTCTAACTATAGCATCACAGGGAACCAGAGCTAAAAGTAGGCTTTGAGGGGACCACGATGAATCCATCTCAGCTGAAGCATAGGGAAGCTGAGTTCCAGACAAAATGGATGGCCCATGATCCCATCAGACACAAACCCAGCATCGTAGTCTCTATGGGCAGACATTCAGATACTGGTTTCCAAGCAGCCATTGGACTCTAAGATCCCCTCTTCCATACAACTCAGTGCTCCTCCCAGAGTCTGGCTGTGAGTCCCAGCATCTGTTCCATCCCTTGCTGGGTGGAGTCTACCAGAAGACAGCTATGCTCAGCTAACATCCACTTATAAGTGAGTACCTACCACATGTGCCTTTCTGGGTCTGTGTTACCTCATTCAGGATGATCTTTTCTAGTTGCATCCATTTGCCAGAAATTTTCAAGATATTCTTGTTTTTAATAGCTTAATAGTAGTATTACATTGTGTAAATGTACCACAGTTTCTTTATCCATTCTTTGGTTGAGGGACATCTAGGTTGTTTACAGATTCTGGCTATTATGAATAGAGCTGCTATGAACACAGATGAGCAAATGTCCTTGTTGTATGATGAAGCATCTTTCAGGTATATGTCTAGGAGTGGAAGCGCTGGCTCCTTAGGTAACACTATCCCTAACTTTCTGAGAAAGTGCCAGATTGATTTCCAAAGTGGTTGAACAAGTTGTACTCCCACCAGTAATGGAGGAGTGTTCCCCCTTTCTCCACATCCTCGCCAGCATGTGCTGTTGCTTGAGTTTTTGATTTTAGCCATTCTGATAGGTATAAGTTGGAATCTCAAAGTCATTTTGATTTACATTTTCCTGATGACTAAGGACGTTGAACATTTCTTTAAATGTGTCTCAGCCACTTGATATTCCTTTGTTGAGAATTTTCTGTTTAGCTCTGTACCCCATTTTTAATTGTATTATTTGGTTTGGTGGAATTTAATTTCTTGAGTTCTTTATTTTGGATATTAGCCCTTTGTGGGATGTAGGGTTGGTGAAGATCTCCCAGTCTGTAGGCTACTGTTTTGTTCTACTGACAGTATCCTTTGCTTTACAGAAGCTTTTCAGTTTGATGAGGTCCCATTTATTAATTGTTGATCTTATAGCCTGAGTTATTGGTGTTCTCTTCAGGAAGTTGTCTCCTGTGCCAATGAGTTCAAGGCTCTTCCCCACATTTTCTTCTAACAGATTTACTGTGTCTGGCTTTATGTTGAGGTCTTTAATCCACGTGGACTTTAGTTTTGAGCAGAAGAAGTCAAAGTATAGCTATTGGCAGATGATATGATAGTATACATAAATTACCCTCAAAATTTCAGCAGAGAACCCCAACAACTGATAAACACCTGCAGCAAAGTGGCCAGATACAAGATTAATTTTTTAAAAATCTGTAGCCCTCATGTGTACAAATGACAAACAGGCTGAAAAAGAAATGAGGGAAACTACACCCTTTACAATAGCCCAAGTAATATAAAGTATCTTGGTGTAACTCTAACCAAGCAAGTAAAAGAAAAAAACTTCAAGTCTCTGACAAAAGAAATTGAAGAAGCCAAAAGCAATCTACAGATTCAATGAAATCTCTATCAAAATATCTACATAATTCTTTACAGACCTTGAAAGATCAATTCTCAACTTCAAATGGAAAAACAAAAAACCCAGAATAGTTACTCACAGTCATTTTTAATTCACTGCTATAGAATTTTGTATATAGATGCAAAATAAGTTTAATTTTAGATATATTGGTATAGAATTCAAATTTCAGATTATTCTTCACACACACGTAATACACACACACACACATACTCACACACACACATAATTCAATTATAATACAAGGTTTACTTCCAATACCTTGAAAGTGCTGTTGCAGGCTGTTTAGGATAAGTAAATTATACAAGTTGATTGTTAGTTGATCAAATCAGGTCATATCAATTACTAGTTTATTTTTATCACAAGAATATACATACTAGCTGTAACATATAGATATGATTTTATAGAAAGATAGGTCTTCAAAAACCTCAGAGACATACAGAATATGGCTTTAAAGATGTTTTTTATTATTTTAAAAATTAATTGACAATGAGACAGGTTAACTCCCAGCCTACCTCAAAGAAGATGATGAGCATCAAAGAACCTCCCTATAGAGATGGCTTCAAATGTGCAAACAAGCCACTGGACAAAATGTTCCCATTTCTATCACAGACAGAATTCTGCCTTAAATGGGCAAGATTGGATGCAAGCAGAGTTAATGGCCAAACTCTGCCAAGACAGGGTAAGCAAGTCCTCACTAGTTCCTGCCTCACAAATATGTCTGTCAGATATATTGGGCAGAAAGCTGAAGATGATGCTCCAACATTATAGAGAGTTTTGGGTGACTGTCTAGGCAGCGAACTGTCTCTGTCATCTTTTCATTTGGGAAGCTACTAACCTGTGCTCCCTGTATACTCAAGTAATTAATTTTATTCTTTTTCAAGTCTCTGATGGGGTTGAAGACCAGATAGTTTAGTTTTACAATTAAACTTAGTTGTTTAAGGTTTAAGATGATTTTAGGTCTAGATAGATGATTTAAGTTGATAATGACTAGATATGATAGATACTGATTTACATTCAAAATTTTAGAAGCACCAAGATAGGAAATAAGTTTACTTCAAGGCAGGCAAATATAAATAGCCAAAACACTGAATGTAACATTTATATAATTCCTGGTTGTTTCATATTTCTTCTTATAATTGGTTTATTGTATATATGTGTAATAATATAAATGTATATGTAAAAAAACCAAACAAACCCAGAATAGCTAAAACAATCCTGTATAATAAAAGATCTTCCAGAGGAATCTCCATTTCTGATCTCATGCTATAGAGAGACAGTGATAAAAATGGCACGGTCCTGGCATAGAAATAGGTTGATTGGTCAACGGAATTGAATTGAAGATGCAGAAATAAACCCACACGCCTATGGTGACAAAGAAGCCAGAACCATACAATGGAAAAAGAGATAGCATCTTCAACAAATGGTGCTGATCTAACTAGATGTCTGCCTGTAGAAAAATGCAAGTAGATCCATGGTTATGCTCAGTCCTTTATTTGTTGTTGCAACAAATTTGAAGAAAGAGGGTAAGTTGATAAATGTATTATCTGACTATGGGAGCTAAGAAGTTTAAATTTGATCTCTATGTGCTAATTAATATTCAAGGTGTTGACCTGTCTACATGGTCCTTGAGATTCTTTTTTATTTTGTTTTGTTTTTGTTTTTTGTTTTGTTTTTCGAAACAGGGTTTCTCTGTGTTGACTTGGCAGTCCTGGACTCACTTTGTTGACCAGGCTCACCTTGAACTCACAGCAATCTGTCTGCCTCTGCCTCCCGAGTGCTGGGGTTAAAGGCGTTTGCCACCACTACCCAGCTTCCTTGAGATATTTTAGAGGTAGATAAATCTGTGCTTTTGTTTATTTGGCTTTCTTTTTCATTTTGTTGGTGTTTCTATTTATCATCCTCATAATTATCATCATCATTATTGGCCTTTTCCAGTTTCTAAAAGATCTCTATATTTCTTGGTTTGGGCACACTTCCCGTATTCAAAGCCTGTTGTTGCTCTGGGGTTATGCAGAGACTATGACATAGATAAGAGCATTCTTGAGCTGCGAGGCTGACAGAGTAATGCTTATTATGGTTGTGGCAGGGTATAGACATAGTTCCAAACATGAAAGCACATGTGGATGGGTCCAGACATGCACTCAGGGATCAGAGATGGTCTTTGTAGTTTTGTTTTGGAGTTATTAGTCCCACTGATATTTATATTAAGGCCTGGTTTTCCAGTTTTGAAATCCCATTCCCTTCTAGGAGACCTTGTTGGCTTGAGAAATATGTTGTCATCCTTTGAAGGTTAAGAATATGAACTCTTGTTGTGTACAACTGAGGTACCAAAAGGGCATTTTGACAGGAAGGAAGGCAAGGCTGAGACAGTATGGGGCCTTGCTGCTAACAAATATAGACCAAGGGGGCTGAAGAAGGGGAAAATGAGGCTCTGCATTCGAAGGCTGGTGGAAAGAACAGAGTTAGTACAACTGCTGTTCTGGGGGAACCTGCCATGTGAGACAGTAAAGGCTTTCTGTGGGTCAGATGTAGTGAGGAGGAGGTGAGGAAGATATTTCTGGGTGTTTGTGGGCACAGTAGCATGAAGAAGAAGCTGAAAGCAGGCAGCCTGAATGTGAATCTTGGTCTTTTCTTATTCTCTGTTCTTAAAAAAAAAAAAAAAAAAAAAGAAGTTATGAGATCTCTCTGTGCCTCAGTTTCTACACCTGAGGAAAAGAAACAAGCAAATGTCCTCTTGGATGTGTTAACTTATCAGCTTGCTAATGTCAAATCACATCATATCTTTCCTCTCCATTTGATAGTATCACCTAGAGATAACAATCTTGACTCTGCTTTCTCCAGTCTAATTCAGCCTTATCTCAGATTTAGAGCTGCTGAATGCACCACGTTTCTGCAGTTCTTAGTTTTGAGATGAGACTTGAATAAAAAAAAAAACAAAAAAACAAAAAAACTACTCCAGGAAGATATGCGCATGATAGACCCACCTGATGAATGTGTGTTATGTGGGGTGGACTTATGCAACAAGTTTGGTTGTTTTTATCTGCTTGAAGAAAACAAACAAACAAAAAACAAAACAAAACAAACAAACCAAAAACAACTGGACTTCAGTTTTAACACCAATCTATAGCCAAAATCACCAGAGAAAATGGGCAGCAAGTTCTCAGTGCACTTGACCCAAGCATGGAATATCCTTCCAATAATGGTGAGAATATTCTAAGAAGAAACAATATTCTTCCAACAGAAAAGTATATGTGCTAGAACAAGGCTGCATTTCAGTGCAAAGAGAATATTCTATGATTTCCTTAGTTACTACTAATGTAAGGCGGATTTCCAACGGGCACTAGAGCAGCTGGCCTAGAAGATATTTATGGTCCACTGAGAGTTATAAGCAAGGACTGTTTCTTTTTGAGGAAAAATAAGGCAGCGTTTTCCTTTTAAATATTTTAGTGTGTTATCATGATATGAATGCACTATAAGGCATGCAAAAGTATTTAAGAGGTTTGGTGCACAAAGCAAGCTTCGAAAGAATAACCTTGGGAATTGTAGACGCTGGGCTAGAATACATTGGTGATTTTCTTGTGTTTAAGCAAAACTACAAAAAGGAGTTCTAATGAAGTTCCTTAGCTGGCAAACTCATAGTCCACATCTTAATGACAGAAAAAAAGAACATTAATTTTGTAAAATGCCATTTTCTTTATATGTTTTTATACACTTAATTAGCAGGGCATATCCAAGACTTGTAGGGCTTACAAGATATCTAGTGTGTGTGTGTGTGGGGGGGGGTGTATGACAAGGAATCACAGTCTCCAAAAAAAAAAAAAATGCTTAACTCACTATGCTTGAATTTTTCATAAAAACACGGAGCAAAGTCAAGGGTGATAAGAAGAGAGAAGGGTAGCACTCAACATTAAGGCTCTAAGGAAGACACCTCCTTCTGTGGGCTTCCACTTCTTTTTGTTGCTTGTGAAGACAGCATGACTTATGTGTAGCACCTGACATAGAGTCCAGCTGACTGTGGCTCACCCATTGCTAATTTCATTCCATTATTATCTTTTACCAGTTCTCTTGGGGACAAAATCTAGGAGCTAGATTTGCTTACGACTGTTATGACTGGTAACCTAATCCAGAAGCTTGATGCTACTGGATTATTTTTCCTTCTCATTTCAAGTAAATCTCACAGGAGACACTGAGGTTTGCATAGTAAGCTCATATTAAAAGATGTGGAATGAAACGCTCCGTTAATCCAGTGTAGACAATTTAGAGATATACAGCTGTAGAAACATTTTCTTCACTCTCTTCAATAGATAAAATACATAGAACCTCAAAGTGTACTTGTAAGTTGGGATGTGGAAGTTGGTACACCAGAACAGTTTCTAGAAAACATTGCTTGCTAGTCTGTTGAAGTGTTTTGAAAATCTTAGAGTAAAATTCTAATTAAGATTATTTTCTCTCCAGAAGCAATTACCTTATCATGCTGTCTAAATGACAGGATCAAGTGGGCTCCCTGCTGTGACTGTGTCAAAGTTTAATGTGCTCATGAGTGACTCCCTTTGAAGGCTCCTAGGTCACATGCACGTAGTAAGAGAACTCCCCAAGATGGGCTCTCTGCTGTCAGAAGATGACCTCTGACTTGTCACCTACCAATCTCACTCTACCAGCTCCTTATAATTGTCTCTGTCAGGATAATGATTATACTGTTAATACCCATGCAAATTATGATAGCAAATATTTACCAAACACTTCTCATGTATCCTAAGACTTTGTATGTAAGAAGCCATTTAGTTTGCATAGCAAACCTACATATATTTTATAGATGAAAAAAACTGAGACATGAAGAAGTTGGGCAACTTGTTCAAGTATACAGACTAGGGACTGAACCCCAGAAAGCTGGATTTAGATCTTCACATTTAATTGTAAATGATGTTGCCACAAAAGAACAGTGCATCCTTTCAAACTTGAATGAGAAATTTCACCCACCCTCATGAACGCTGATGAGGTCACCTATTTCAAAGGCAATTGTCAGCAAAAATAATGACCCAAACAGTGCCTCTCCTTCCCTAAAGCCCCTGGATCATGACATGAGCATCTCCAGTAGTACTAACAGCAGACAGACAGAAAATGAATGTACATTCTTATGTAGTAATCCAGCTGCTCATTTCCCTTTTAAAATTCCAGCAAGATCTGTGATAAGAGACAATAGCCCCTATGTCAATCATTTCAAGACCTTTATACCCTGATATAATGAAAGACACACCACCGTCTTCTAGATTTAGATAGATAGGATGAAAATAAAGGGCTTTTTTTTTTGCATCAAGTTATATTTCACCATCATCATCATCATCATTAGCATAATCATCACCATTATCATCATCACCACCATCATCATTAAAGTTCTCTGGATTTAAAGAACTCAAGAACTGTCCTATTTAATGTGGTACTCACCACCTGCGCCTAATATGAACTGAGATGTATTGGGGATGTATAATATATACTGGGTTTCAAAGATTTACAGCACAAGAGACTAGTAATACTTTATAGTAGCTATATGCTGAAATGATAATCTTCTGATTGTTTTGGCTAAAAATTCTATTACTAAATTTACATTCACTTTTTCCTACCTTTCTTAATCTAATCTAAAAAAAAAAAAAAAAAATCCACAAATAGACTTCTACTGGGGATATCAGGGTGGACATCACCTGCTTGTAACAAAAGCAAACCTTGACAGCATTACGACGCTCCTCTGCTGGCATGTGACACACGAGTTTCAAAGATAAATCCTATTCCAATTATAGAAGCAATGGGACTTATTATAAAGCCTATTTGAAGTACATGGGTGCTTCATCAAAAGATTGACAGCTGATTGCCAAAATGCAAAATCAGTATAAGTTTTTGGAATATAAAACTTCCACTGATTTTGTTTTCTCCCCTCTTCATAATTCTTGCTCATTTATATGTTGTTCTTTCCAGAGAGTAAGTTGAGTATTTGGGATCTTTTCTCTTTGAGGCCATAGTAATTTCCACTGACAAACAATATATTAATGTTTAATTACTATCTCCCTTCCTTCTGCATTATTTACCTGTTTGCGCTCATAACTTATTACTATAGTAACTTTTTCTCTTCCCTGAGTCCTACATTCTCAATCATCTAAATATTATAGATTCATAAGAATTTTTGCTTAGTAGTTTGTTTTATTGTGTCATAGATTTCTAAACTGTCAAAATTTTTCATCTTAAGCAGTAAATTATTAATAGTTATGTTGAGATCATTTAATTAAACCAAAAGAAGATTTTTAGTGTACACACACAGGCCATTCTTTAGGCACTATGGCTCATGGGCACTTGACTGTAGCCATCACAGTGAGACTAGGGATTGCTCTGTGAGAAGTGTGGCCAAGACAGAGGGACACTAGCAACAAAAGTGTCTCAGAGCAGGCATTTTCCATCTGCACTTCGAGGCACCTTCTAGCTGTCTTATAGAATATGTCTGTCTATAGAGATTGAATTTACCATGCAGGTCACATGGACTCTGCACAGCAAAGTCTTATTCAGGAAATGATGAAAGAGGTTTAACAAAGTGCATTTGCCATGAATATCACACATAGAGTGAGACATGATTCTCACTCTTCTTGTTAATGTATGATTACATGCAACTGAAGATATTCAAGTGACATAGCAGAGAAATTTTGAGGAAAAAACTGACCTAGAGTGACACCTCCTTAAAGTAAATTCTAACAAGAAAAACAAAGATGTCCTAGAAGGAGCCGGGGCTTACACAGGAATCCTCACCGGTTGTTTATTCTGTTTTCTTTTGTTGATCTGGTTTTTTGATGCAGTGAATTCATTGTTGTCTCTGGCGGTCCCAATCCATCATCATCATCCTTATTGTATTTTACCTTCCTACCATGCTTAGTAAGCACTAGCAAACATGAAGCCAAACCAATTTTTCTCTAATAGTTATTTTTATGAGGAAAAAAGAGCAGAAATCATTTTTAACCTGATAAACTACTCTTTCCTAACTATCTTTTTCTGTGAGGGATTATAAAGTAGGATAATAACGTAGCATGGGAAACAGTAGTCCAGGTCTCTTAAATTAGGAAGCCAGAGGACATTCAAAAATGCATACAGGGAGCATATGAGGGCATATGATTTAATTAAGACCAACAATGCACTTACCATATTCAGATTCTTTCACTGAAAAGTCTCCATGAATGCAGAAAACACAGTTACCATTTTAACCTGAACAAGGGGTATCATTGTTTGTATTCCAAAATTCTCATGAACTCAGAAGCTTAGCAACCACTAGGAAGAGATCAGAGACCCCAGAAGGGAATCGGCTAATTAACTGTCTCACTGAAACATTCCTTCCTTTCTGTAAAATCAACTAGGGATCTACGGACTTCGAGTGCTTGTCAAATGATGTGTGAAAGAGATCCAAGTTCAACAATAAATATCATTAGCAATATAATGCTTTTCTTAAGCCCTCGGGGCCAAATGACCTGAATTTGAGTAAATTGATTTTGTTCATGCATTGTGTTAAGTCAAGCAATTGTTTTTCATGACATGCTTGAACCCATGGTTGCTCTGTCTATAAAGTTCATGGCTGAATTTTTCCAATTGCTGATTGGAATATTAAGCACTTTGCTTTAATACTAAGCACTCACTCCTAAAAAAAAAACAAAAAAACAAAAAAAAAAACAAGCAGTAAATCTTATACACAGCACACAGTTATAACCATTCAGTGTCACTCATAAATATCCAATGAATTGGCCAATCCAGTTATGAGTTTGGCTTATCTGAGACACAGTCAGAGTAAGACCTACTGAGCTAATGAAACGATAAACCATGGCATTAAGCAACAGACACTTCCCTCCTCTGCATTATCTGTTCGTGCTCTTTGATCCAAGGAACCATTTGTGTCATTATCATAATCTTCATCAACTTGTCAAGATTATAGAGGTCCTGGAAAGTTCAGAGGAGGCCTTATATAATTCATGCAAGTTTCAAGAAAATACAACAGAGTTTGTGGGATGCACCTATCTGTATGGAGAGCAGTAAAAGGGGAGGGTGTGGCGTTATATCCTTTAGAAAGGGTGGATCTTACATTTAGTTTGAGGAGGGGAGAAAGGCTCATGCTCTGAGGGGCAGTGAATGGAAGGGTGAGTAAAATGTGTAAGGGCAAGTCCAAGATCTGAAGCTGGAGGGGGAACAAGTGAAGATAAACTCCAGGATGATAATCAAAGTCTGAGAGGCAGAGCGGCTCTCCGGCTTGCTTTCAGCAAATCCCACATCTGTATTTGTTATAGGCAGACAGATCTAGTTTCCAAGGGGAAAAGTTACTTATCGTCCTTGACACAAGTCTACCAGACCTGCTTAGCAATCAGACGAGGCTTATAATTGCCTCTCCAAACCTTTCTGGTGGGCTGCAATTTTCAGCCTTCTGCAGCACACTGATTTCTGACCAAAGGATTCTGTTCCATCAATGCCCTATTAAATTAACCTTAGATGGGTGATAGCACCGTGCTCTCACATCCAGGGTAGCCACGAGTTAATGAAGCAACCCCCTGAAAGCAAGATGCACTCCCCTTTTAAATTATGTTTTAGCTTTGTAGGGAATTTCAAGTTCTTGATGTGTGTGTGTTACTCTTGTCCTGCCACATGTGCGACTAGCTAACAGATAGTCACTGAGGAACCATCATATACCAGACTAGGTCCCAGTTTCCAAGGCTTTACAATGCATTTGGGGGACGGAGATGTTGCATATAAACTGGAAATTAACCACGGGTGCGGTGTTAAGGATGTAAAGGGAATACTGAAAGGAAGAAGCTACTGTAGCGAGGACAGAGGCCTGGTTATTTTACTTACAGCAAGAGAAGAAGCACTTTTTTTTTTTTTTTTTTTTTTTTTTGAGGTTACCTGACCCAATATTTGGAGAAAGACAGAACAACCTGAAAGGGAGCAGATGCCAGATGTTGCAAACAGAGAACAATTTGTACCGAGGCCCTGAGGTGGGAAAACCAATGCTAAGTTTGGCAAAAGCAAACGAGAAGACTTATTGCTGGCATAGAGAGTGGGCAGAACCCAACACAGGCTGAAGACATCGCTTTGGGCCACAGTACTGTAAATAAGCGAACAAATAGGAAGGTGAAACAGATTTTATGCATGGTTGGCATGAAATGCTGAGCTAGGCGGACATTCTCGAAAGCAGTAATACCTGAATGGTAGAGGTGAGAGATGAATTGGGATAGGAGTTCAAACTGAGCTGACTTTTGGGAGGAGCACTGTTCATGTTGACCTCTCCTTCTTCATTGGTGGGACAAACTTTAACCCTCTGTGTGGGCAAACCCTGTAAAGACACATAGTCACGTCCTAAAGGAGGGACGTAAGTGTATATAAGAGATAGAACTGTGGGAGGAGCTCTACTGACCTACAGCATGAGTGACACGCTTAACAGCATTCTGTCTCATTAAAAAGTACTTTTCAGACAAAAATGCAGCACATCATTAAAAAGTACTTTGCAGAGTATGACAAAACACATGTGAGGAAGCAAGCAAAGCTCACGGATCATCAATATGCAATGCTGAGCTAGAGAAAAGGCAGGAAGAGGCTGGAAACGAGAAAAATCGATAGAATACAGTCTTATAAACATCAAGAAAGAGTTACATCTTGTATTTCTAAGAACTAAACAAACAACAACAACAAAAAAAGAGTGCTTTGTTAGGCAGTTGCCCAAGTTCCATAATACTAGCAAGAGCAGGGCATTCTTTGTTACAGAGCTTGAAACATCAGCAGGTGGAGATAAATGAGAGAATGCACCAGATGTGGACAGAAGGAAGAGCAGAACCATGTGATCTATGCAGTGACCAGTTGCATACATGCTTCCAAACAGTCATGGCCCAAAGGGATCCAGGGATGTGATTCTCACCCTGTCACTCACAGGTCTTTCTAACTGGTGGAAGTTTTTTCCTGAATGTGATCTGTCCTTTTTTTTTTTTTTTTTTTTGATGTTGCCATCTGCCATCTTGTAGCCTGATACTGCTAGCTCTCTGCTTAGGAGCCACACAGAACTCATGAGTGCCAAATACAACATGCTTCGTGTCCTTTAAATTTTTTTCCAGAATGTTAGATATTTAGACACAGTGACTGTGTTGTTCTCTACATAACTCCAGTCTCCATCCCCTTTCTCTGTTTCCAGAACGTGCCATCCTGTACCCCTTCTGTGAATCTTTTCCAGTTATCACTGTCCATCTTAGAGCCATGGACACAAAGAATATAACGTTATGAGCCCCTTAACCTAGGGCTTCTTTAGGGATCACGGTATTAAGACTGAGCAGTAGGAGTGCAATTACATCCACCCAGATCGGCCTCTTCCTGTTTCTATTTCCCACCCGTCTGCCTCCAAGGCAGCCTGTTTGTTGTGTCATGCAGAGATACATAATCCCCAGTGAGTGATTTCAATATTATATAAAGAATGCCATCCTCATCACCCTATCATCTTCGATTAAGATCACTCAGTCTAATGTGCATTACATCTTGTACCACTAGTGCCTGCCGGATGCTTCATGCTCCCTATGCCTCCTGCTACATATTACCTTATCGTATACTCAAACCGGAGAAGCTTCTTAAACAAAGAGGGAGATTAAACTGAGGCTGAGTGGCGTAAGGCAGAGAGAGAATTGGAGAACTAGGCGTTTTACTCACTCTGGGAAACGGCGATAAACGAGGACATCCAATTGCCTGGCTAGAAGTCTGCATCCTCATTCCTTGCCCTCTGTATATGTTCAACAGCAATAGGAAGCAACCTACTAAGGAACTGCTTAGTGCATACCAATCCCCAAATCTGCTTTCAGGAGCTCTACGTCACATACACACATGCCAAGTGTTGGCGTAGTATACACTGACACTATCTATTTTAAAGATGAGAAAAGTAAGACATGGAAGTCAAGTGACTTATTGACTATCACCCCTTGGTAGGTGGCAATGAACTTGACTTTGTTGTTCAGTCTCTTTCCAGTCTTGTACCACTATCTCTATAGGGTGCATTATAAGCTACTGTTGACTGAAAAAAAAAATCATTTTTATAAAAATTACGTTTTCATGTAGAGGGGATGTATGGAACATGAAAGCATGTGTTGCTTTATTTGTGAGTCTAGAGATGTCACCAGAGCATGCAGGAAGGGCAATAGAGCATTAGAGGAGAGAAAGGCCACATGCTATATATGCAGTTCCAGCCACTATGCCTTGTACGGAGCTGAAATGTATCCATACAGCTTCTGTCAATAGCACATTTGGAGCATAAACAGGATTCAAGGTGACTGATCAGCCTAAGAAAGCAGTGTTTTCAAGCACTTTTAATACCACTCGAGCAGTATTCACTTGTATATAAATCATGTGGTAATTTATTCATTAAAATAACCTGTACTTGGCAACATTTTATTAACCTTGGTTACGTTAATAAGCTGTGTACTTGTGTTTTTAATATATCTCTGTATATAATGATCCTGAAACTCTGATTTTCTTACCACATAGACTAAGCTATTACCAAATCCCCAATTTGCCTTCTACGTCTGTTGAAGTTGAGGTCACATTAGGACGTTTAGAGGCTTTGGAAAACCTGGGTTGTGAGGAGCACCTAGATCTGCGTCAGACTCACCTGTGAGGGTCCTGATACCTCTAATAACTGACTCCCATATGCCTCTTCCATCTACACAAACACAATCTCTAGAGACAAAGATATTCCTGAGAAATCAGAGTTTCTGCCACTAGGTCACAAACTAGCACTCAGAACTAGTGGCTATCTGGTGTCCACCTTGCTTCACTGCCAAGTGTTGGAAAACACAACAGAAGATCCACCAAGTCTCAGAACAGACACTGAAGAATTTCCTTATTAAATGCCAACCTCCCATTTTTCTTTTTATTTTCAGTGTTTGTATGACTATTTTAATGACCAGTTAATTAGGAAAAACCTTATGAACATATACACAGATGTATAGTCCATGTGGCGCCTGTAGACAAGTTGAAGATCCTCATATAGGCTTAGTTGGCAGAAACACATGATAAACAAACAAAACTAAAAATAAAGATGGAAATTGTTTTCAAAGGGCCAGATGAAAAGTATTAAACACATGACTAATATCTGCTTGTCCTATTTGGTACCTAAGTTAGACATTACTAATCAATCCAAGCACCTTTCCTTGTTAGAACCAAAGTGCTATTAAAACAAGCACTCTAGGGTCCTGGCAGCTCTCATATGTATGAAATATATTTTTCCTTCTTTGGTTTTGGCAGTATGTAAATTGAAATGACTTTACATTTTCTTCTAACCTACTCTATCGTAGGCTGTGTTCCACACAACAAAGGCAGATACTGGAAGGTTCTCTTGAGGACAAGACACTAGAGTAGATCACACAACCCATGATGCTTCATATAATGTTCATTTGACGTTTATATCTTTGAATGAAAAGATACAGAAATCATCCACCTTAAATGTACAAGAGATTCAAGTCACACATATGTCATTTAAATCAACTTAAGTTTCTGGTGAGGATAACACAAAGTTCCACTTTGAATTTATGCTCTTTGGAGAGATAAGTTGACTTTAAAAGTGTGCTAAGTGCTCTCTCTCTCTCTCTCTCTCTCTCTCTCTCTCTCTCTCTCTCTCTCTCTCTCTCTTTCTCTCTCTCTCGATCTTTCTCTCTGTCCTCATGGCTCATTCAGGCTCTAACTCCTCTTCCCCCTCCCACTTCTCCACAAATAAACCTCCTTCATACCAGGAAAAAAGTGTGCTAAGTGCAAAATTAGTATGTTTGTGTGTGTGTATAGTGTATATCTGTATACATGTTAGTATACTTGCATATGTATGTACATAAGTCAGAGGTTGGTATTGGTATCTTTTTCCATCACTCTCCATATTTCTTTCTTTTTTTCTTTTTTGAGATAGGATCTCATTGATCCTGACACTCACTGACTTGGCTAGAGTGGATGGCCACTGAGATGCAGGGATCTGCCCAGCTCCTTCACAGGCATTTTGTCCCTTGGGTTGGGGTTACATACATACATGCAATCTTAGCTTTTTACATGAGTGCCAGGGAGCCAAACTCAGGTGCCCATTCTTACAGTGGAAGTAATTGACACACTGAGCCATTTCTCCAGCTCCCAAAGTTAGCGTATTTGTCTCAGAGATTTATATGTCACTCTGCTTGATTTCTACTGTTAACACTTTACATCGTCTGTGGAGATTCAGGATCATGTCTTCACACAGATCTTAAGTAAACATAACAAGGCAGAAATCACAGGACACTTGGCTTGCTTTTGGATTTCATTAGTAGAAACATCATTATAATTCATTTATTTTTAGGCTCCCCTAATGGTCACTCTTAGCTTGTTAGCTTCTACTGCCACTTCCCAAGTTCTACTGGGTATAGTACCAGCTTAAGATCATGTCTGGGGTGACAGCTGGTTGACTGGGTTGGTTTCATCACATCGACAGGCCTTGTGATCAGATAATAAGGTCAGACTCACCTCATCATAGATGCTGTCATTCCTGCGGAAGTCCCCTGCCTTTCTGGGAAGAACGTGGACATGCACATGCTGAAAATATAAAAGAAAGGAAACGTGTTTAATTCCCCCTTCTATCTTTTGACTTGACAGTGATGCTTTCCTGGAGGCCAATTACTCTCCACTGGTTCTTGCTGGATTATTTCTCAGAGGAAGATGATGTTCACCTTCAGAAACTACATCTGAAATCTGCTGAGAATAAAGAAGCACAAAACAAGAGGGAACAACGTGGTGGCACACAGGAATCTGCGGGAAATGCCAAGGTACATTACAAGCTCTGTGGAATTATTCGTCACTGTCAGTCTGGGTTGTAGTTAGGCAGTGCTTTTGAAATGACAGGATGTCTAAAGAGATGGCTGCTGTGACTCGGAAGCTGACAGGAGATAAGAATTGGCCAACTGAGACCTGCATAAGGAACCAGTGAGTTAGTGAAAGGAGGAAGCAGTATGAGCCAACTCAAGAATCGTGGCTTTGAATAATAATCACACAATGGTAACACAGATGGTTCTCATTTTCTCTTGACCATGACAACTGATGATTGTATTAGTACTGGCTAGTTTTTCATTTACTACTCCCACCCATCCTTTCTGAAGTGGTGGTCTTCATTACAAAGAAGGAGAAACCAAGGAAAGGAAGAAAGAAAGAAAGAAAGAAAGAAAGAAAGAAAGAAAGAAAGAAAGAAAGAAAGAAAGAAAGAAAGGAGAAACCAATGAGCAGAGAGGTCAAGGGTCCATCCAGCTCTATAGAAAGTGACAGAGTCCTCCCTGGAAATGACGTCACACAGCTCTTGTCCTCTTGTTCTTTAGCAGCTTACACATTAATTCTGTGAACTTAATTAATCTTAAAAAATAAAGTGTGTGTGTGTGTGTGTGTGTGTGTGTGTGTGTGTGTGTGTGTGTGTGTAGGTCAGAGGCCAACTGGCACTGGCCACAAGTTCTCTCCTTCCACTTTGCTCATTCTTAGGATTGAACTCAAGTTGTCAGTCTTGGCAGCAAGTACCTCCTCCTGCTGAGCTATCTTACTGACTTGCACTTAATCTTTTAAATCCCTCATTTCCGCAGTCTAGTTTACTAAAGCACCCAGCTAATAGACACTGCAGTCTCATTAGGCAGAGATCGCAAATCAAGACTCACAGCATATCTAATTTAATATATATTCATCAAGGCTAAGCTGCTATTTGAAAGTTTTACTCTGCCAATGGCATCTATTGTACCTCTCTAAACCTAAACCTTATTTGTGTCCTTGAGCTATATTTTTGCATTTATTAGCAAATGGAAAAATGGAAAAGCTTAAATATGAAAAGACAAGAATCAAAGCACATGTGCAGTCACACCCACCCTACCTTGATTACTGTGCTTGGGCTGGAGTCCTGGATCTCCAGAGAACATGAAATGCCTCTCTGGCTTTGTGTGCAAGGAAGCTATTGCAGGAGAGGCAGTGAGCAAAGCCATCTAAGGTGCATGAAACAAAGAGGAGCTTCATGTCAGTCCCTGAGTGCACAGTCCCCAAACACTGACATGTTTGTGTCAAAGTAATCCTCCAGTCAAAGAGGAAGCTAGTCGCAAAGCCCTCAGAGACTGGGACACAGGCATACTTAAGTCTCAGACTACATGAATGAAAAGGGAGGGAGACAGAAGCCAACATGGACCAGTAAGGAGCAAACTACCCAGGACCCAAATTCACAAAAGAAAGCCATGCCACATAGGCCCAAGAAGAGATTAACTGCGCAGTCGCTGAATGACTCAGACATCAGACCAGAGGAGGCTAGGGGTGGAAACGGCTGTGGAGGGTGAAGGCCCACCCAATCTTCCCTTGCAAATGCTGCTGCGCTTTTTTGTTCTTTTCCTCCTTCTATTCCTCATCAAGGCCCTTTGTTTCTTTCTTCCCTGAAGTCATCCAGTGCCCTCCACCATCTTCTTTATATGCTAGGCATCACAAGCCCCAAATCAGTGCTCTGAACTCAGTCTGCCGGAGGGCACAGATGTAACAGGAACAGCCTTTAACTAGAGGACAGCATGCACACTACAGTTGGATCTCCTGTGCACTAGCCATGTTCCCTCACCACGGCAGGCCTGTGACTCAGAATCTCTCTCTCTAAGGAAGACTGCAGCATTCCCCAGCTTATAGGTCTAAAGTATCAAATACTATAAACACATTTTGGTCATGTGATTGTCAGTGTTCTCAGTATATGCAGATGTAGTGGGAGTATCTTTACTGTCAAGAAAAAAAGAAAGCTGATGAGCAGAGGCCACATACAGTGGCTGGTTTTTATATTAGCAGGAATGATATCTCAGAAGATGCTTTACATAGTGAAGTGTTAAGGCATCTCTCTCTCTTTTTTTTAAAGATGTATTTATTTATTGTGTATACAGTGCTCTGCCTGCATGTACACCTGCAGGACAGAAGAGGGCATCAGACTGGATTGTGGATGGTTGTGAGCCACCATGTGGTTGCTGGGAATTGAACTCAGGACCTCTGGAAGAGCAGGCAGTGCTCTTTAACCTCTGAGCCATCTCTCCAGCCCTAAGGCATCTCTTTTTGCCAGAACTTTTTTGTTGTTGTTTCTTTAATTAGTGTTTGCCAAACTTCAGTTAATAGCTGGGTATTGATAAAATTAAGGGCCTCCTAATTTTCTCTCTAATTAATTCCCAAGTGATGCTAATCAAGGGCCACACTTTGAGAGCCATTGGCTAAGACCGTCCATCCTGTTCTTAGACCTACTCCGATAAATTGCTAGCATGTTGAACAATGAGGTTAACACTTTGTTTGCCTTGTCATGCTGTCAGGTGGAGAACTATCCCCATAGGCTACCCAGGCTTGCTGCACTGATCACCCTCCCTGCTTGTCCTTAAGGCCATGCCAGTGGCTCCTCGGTCTCTGATTCCAATTCTATACTTTGCTCCTCTGGGCTCACCAGAGCTATTTCTATATGCTCCTACCATTCAGTCCTGGAAATGCCACTCTTGATCACTGGCAACCATTTGAAACTTGCCATTACACCAAAGACAGTAAACAGTTCACGGTCTAGGTGATTCTTCCCGAAGGGCATGATCTCACTCCTCCTGATACACGAAACACTGACATCAACTCTTAGATGACAGCCTCATCACAACATTCTGACAACATTCAGCCTCTCAGGACAGAGAAATCATGACAAAGTCAGCCCGGAGCATTGTAAGGAAGGAAAGTAGGACTCAAACTACAAATGCGGTAAGTATATAAATCAAGTTGGTAACGTCCAGAAGCCAGAGAATGGGGAATTTCAAGAAAGAAGGAACCACCAACTGTGTTCACCATTGTTGAGTGCTTGAGTTGGTTTGGGTGAAGCTGGAAAGACAACTTTGCAAAGCCCATGAACAGATGCTCAATGCCCTTAGTCATCAGTGAAATGTCAATCAAAACTACACAGAGATACAACTTCACACCCACCAGGATATCTGTAATAAAAAAAACCCCCCAAAACAAAAAACAGACAAGTGCAAGAGTGAGTGAGACCGTGGAAGCCTCAAACACTTTTGCACAGAGTGCAAAACGATGCAGCTGTATGTTTGAAAAACAGTTTGGCAATTCCTCAAAATGGTAAACATCCAGCCACCAAATGAGCCAAAATTATATTCCAAGTATATACCCAGGAAAACTGAAGCCATACAGGCACAAAACCTTGTAATGCATATTTATAGCAATATTATTCACAATCATCAAAAAGGGGGAAACAACCCAAAATGACTATCAACTGATGAATGGCATAATAACAAGACAACAGAAGATGATTGGGCAGAAAAAGGAATGAAGCTGCAAAAGAAAGGCATTATGCTAAGTGAAAGGACTTGGATCCAAATGGCCATACATCACATGATTCTGTTTATGAAATGCCCAGACTAGGCAAATGCACAGAGCAAGAACAGTGTTTCCCGGAGCACCAGGAAAAGTGGCTGCCAAGGGAACCGGAGTTGATCTGGGAGTGATGGGTGTTTTCCTTTCTAGTGTCACATAGTAGTGATGGTCTCACAACTTTTTGAATGCATTAAAACGCACTGAAATTTTTTTTCACATTAACAGTGTGAAGTAGATGAATTCCATCTCATTAGAAGTGTTGATGGGGTGGGAGGAGTAGACAAAAGAACTGCACCAGTATCACCTTTTCTGCTCTGCTGCTGCTTCTTGCCTGTACATTCCTCCCGAGGAAGGTCAGTGCAATCAAAATAATGTGTCTTTTCTTTGTTAGACCACATCATGGTTCAATTGCAGGGAATAAAACAATGGCAGAGAAAAGGCATAAAATGCTACAGGCTAGCAGCATCCTTTCTAACTGGATACCTGCAGCCCTAGTCATGAGAGCCTGTGTGAATCCTTCTCCTCAACACCTGCCTATGAATGACAAAAGACAGAAAAGTCAGCTTTAAAGAATAATAACAATAATGCTGTTGGGGACAGATATTGTCCTCCCCAAAGCCGCCTAAGTTCTAATCCCGGAACCGTCAGTGTGGTGGATTACAGGACAGGAGAAGAGAAGGTTGCATATGAATTGAGGTTGCTTACCAGCTGACATGGAATTGAAATTCTACCTTGGATTACCTGGCTTGGCTTGTTGTCAGCACAAGAGACCTTCAAAGTAGAAGTCACTAAATATTATCAAAGTTTTCACTTTGTGATGCAAAGGATGTAATCAAGAAAATGAAAAGCTAAGCCACTGATGGAGGACAGTTGTTGTTTTTTCATAGCATATATCTGAAAAGGGACTTGTAGTTAGAATACATGAAGAACTCTTACATGTCAAGAAGAAAATGATGATAGTTTTCAGTAAAATGAACAAAGGACATAAACATTTTTTAAAAACACACATAGGTGATCAGGGAAAGATGCTTAATAACTTCAATCCAAAACCAGAATAAGAGAGATCACTTCCCTCCTCTAGGGACAAGCAGCTTTAATGAGAGGCAATTACAAACACATGTACGGATGATGAGAAACGGCAGCTTTGTATAAGTTGGTGGGAATATAAACTGTGACCTTGCTCTGGAAAATACCATGGCATTTCCTCAAAAGGCTAAGCACAGAGCTACCAATCAACGCATGGCAGGAATCTACTATCCTGGTGTTATGGTTGCATATGCCCCCAAAGCTCTTGCTAACGTTAAGACTCAGCTAATGGGGCTTTGTCAGAATAGGTGAATCACATGGGCTATGACTTCACCACCAGACTGATTCACACATGGAGTCATACTCTGAGGATAT
This sequence comes from Acomys russatus, assembly GCF_903995435.1. Classification (NCBI taxonomy): domain Eukaryota; kingdom Metazoa; phylum Chordata; class Mammalia; order Rodentia; family Muridae; genus Acomys; species Acomys russatus. The sequence goes on from NC_067139.1 coordinate 44,623,319, forward strand.
TCTTGGGAAGTGGTGGGGACTTAGAATGTAAGGCATCCTGGGAGGAAGTGGGTCACTGGGGTGTGCCTTATCTTGTCCCATATGCATATCTGGTCCCATGAAAGTCCTGGTTGCTGATTCCTGGCTTCCAGGAGGTGAACGGCTCTACAGCTCCAAACCCTTTTCCTGTTATGTTTTTTCTCACTGCAGACCAGAAACAGTGGAATCAGATGCCCATGGACTAAAATCTTGGAAACCACAAGAGGATCAATCATTGTTTCTCTAACTTGTTTTTCTCATGGCAATAAAAAAAAAAAAAAAAATACAGATTAATAACCAATTAAAAACAAATACATATGACCTGACTTTTTAATTAGAGATTTTTACACATATTTTTATAAGCACAACACTTCTATGGAGTCAATATGAGTCTATCGATTCTATAGGTGAAGAAAGTGAGACACACATTCTCTAGAGTAAGACTTAGGTAAGGCTTCATGTCTATTGTGCTGTTCATGAAATTTGAAAAAAACTATCAAAAGCTCTCTACTGGCAATAGGCAACTATGTTTACATAATAAAGTTGTTCCAATTTGTTGATCATCAAACTAACACATTTGCAACGTAGATAATATAGAGAAGACAGAAAAACACTCAGGAGAAAACTCAAGAATATCCAGTTGTTCTCATGATCAAGTGATACAATTCCTTTTCCCCAGAACCATAAGACTATAAATACTTTTCTTTGTCTCCATGGATCTAAAGCACATTCAGAAACAAGGGTAGAATTACAGTGGCCTAATGTGGAGGTGATTCCCTAAACACATCAGTTGAGGATTGTGGGACAAAGGACAGGAAGGATAGCCAGTAAATGAAACATTATCAAGTGGGTTACTTCTGTGAGTGACCAGTTTAGTCCCACAGGAGGACTCAAGGATACAGTCTAAATCATGTACCCAAGACTCCCACTGCAGGGATGAGGGAAGCAGCCTATTCATGCTCTGGTTGAGAACTGTTCTTAGAGAGGCCTGGATAGTCTAATGTGTCTATTGCTTTTGGCCCAAGAGTGAAAGTGACATCCCAAGCTAAGCATTATCTTGACAGAAGTCAGGCCAACAAGGCTATACCACGGCCGCAGAACATGTTGTTATAGAGATGTGGATAGCGAGCACACCCCATTTGTAGCAAGTGATGTCTCATGTCGAACATGTCAGACCTTGTGGTCTATTGCTGGGCTACAGGTTTAGAGGTTTAGTCTCCTTTCCAAGGGTTCGAGAGAGATAGTAACATAAGCCTCATCAGGTGTTCTCAATCTGCCAATCACAAGGGCCTGTACTTTCCAGAGCAAGCTTGGAGTGGCTAGGGACAACATATGTGTGCCCAAGACAGAACAGCAGCCTCCAGTTGGCTACATTTTATTCAGTTGGAACTGTTAGCTCTCTGTGTATGGGGATTCCATGTATAACATCAACTGAAAAAAAGAACCTATATGTGAAAACAAAACTTTAAAAAAAACATTTAAAAATTAATATAAATTAGAGAACATTAGGGAGGCACACAATCAACTTCCTTCATTTTGCAGAACAGGAGAATGGCCCTTGAAAGGCCAATAGCAGCCCAATGGTAGGTCCAGAGCTGCAGCTGTTCGCCTTGACCTGTCTTCTAGTGCTCCTGTCATGTCGTCCCATTCCACCTGTGCCAGGTCTTAGAAAGGGAGAAGCCCCACAGAGAGGGGCTTGAGGCATACATTCTAGAGACAGATGCCAACGGCCAGATATACCCATGCTTCCTAGCATATGAGGTGTATTGTGTTTGAAACTCATTTCATTTTCCCACATCTATCAAGTGAATATAAACCACTAATTCATGAAATAACTGTCCATACTACAGGAAATTTTGTTCTTATCATGTTTGGGTTGATGTCAGGCTTTAAGTATCCAACATACCATAGGAATGATTACGTCACTGTTATGAAAGTGCATCTGATAACACTATGAACAACCTACTTCGACTGTAACCAGAAAGGTTATTCTGCAATGAACTGAGCTGGGCATAGTCTCCTCTGGGCTGTCACTATCTCCAAAGCTTGTGCTTTTGACATGACTAGATCTGCCTGACTGGATGTGGAGAGGCCTCATCTTCTGCTACTGTAGCTAGGGTCAGCATGACATCACTGAAAGCCACTTCATTGCAAAATAAATGTCACTTGAAATGATGTCGTTCACATAGCTTTGAGGGCACCTTAGCATGACCAGTTGAGGAGTAAAAGCAGTGAGCTGTCAAAACTCAGAGGCAAACATGAAGGCATACAGATGGCCTCGGAGCCTGCTGCCCAGAGCTTGACTGAGAAGATGGGTAATAGAAAAGCAGCTGGGTTGCCTTAAAAATAAAAGCAAACAAACAAAAGAAGAAATGTGGAATACAGTTTTCCATGTGTTCAACTGTCCCAGTAAAGTTGGGAAACTTAAAGAAAAAGGATAAAGAACCAATTCAGTTAAAACAAAACAAAACAAAAGAAGCTAACAACAACAAAACCCTCACAGGTCTTGTGGAGCCCCTGGAGAGTTTTGTGGCTTAACAATTGTGTTTTGAAGCCATACATCACTGGCAGTGCTCCAATGGTGAGCTATAATCATACTTCAGGAGAGGGATGGCACTCTCCTGATGTATGGGTTCCGTACATCATCTGAGCACCGCGGACTTGATGATGTATTGCGCTGAGCCACAATGAGAGTTTTAAAGGAGCTTTTAGCAGCCACACGGTTTTAAATTTCAAATTTTCTAAAAATCAAGGTCCTTTCAAGTCAGATAAAAGCAAGGCAAAGGAATGAATTGCCTTATGGAGTCACCCAAGTCTGAGAGCCTGCCAACCTGTCATGGCCTTTTGGCCTCAAGCTCAGGGGGTGTGAATAATTGGTATGCTCTTTCCCCCACCCCCACTTTTCCATGAAAACAGAAGTCCAGGGACCCGAACAAACAGGAGCAAGTGTCAATGCATCTATTGTGCCAGTTTCCTGGGTCCTCCATACTGTAAGCACGAGCTGCTCATCACCATCTCAAGCATCTCCTGGCAGGAGATACTGTGATGGGGGGTACTGGTTAAACCTAGGGAGAGAGTATTTCTATTTTCTTTGCTCCAACAAGCTCTTCTACTGAAATCTAAAACAAAACAAAGCAAATGGAACAGATTAAAAAGTAGATCAACTTCTTAACCCGTTGCTGTCAAACTCCAAATAGGGTAGAAAATGAGCCTTTTCTAACATTTGCTTGTAAGACACAGGAAGCCCTGGCAGAAAATGAGAAAAATTAAGGTGAATGGTATCCAGGCTTCTTGCCTGGAGGTGGACCTACGTACATGAGAGCTACCGTCACAGTTTAGCGACCTATCTATTTTAATGTGTCAATAAGATAACAATGTAGCTTATGAGGGAATAATGGGGCTTTATGAGCATTGTAGCCACTCTGATTAAGACCTACCTGCTTGGGGAGGGGTGCGGTTAGAGTCATTACTATCCATTAAGAAAACAGGTGTTGGGAGAACATTTTCTCCCCTTGCTTAAAATTTCACTGCAATAAGCAGAACAAAATGAAAATCTCCCTGCTGCTTGGTAATAGACACTAATAGTGACACTGAGAGGCAATGACATTTCCATCGGCATCATCTGTTTTCCTTCACCAAGTATGTTAAAGGAGAGAGACGTGGTAGGCACACTGCTATGTGGAGAGAAACATCTGGACGCGAGGAATTAACACTCTCCCTTCTTATTGTTCCTTTACCTTTTATCATTCCTTTGTCTTTCTCTGGCAGATTCCAACTCTCAAAGTATTATAGATTTTTGGCATCTACTTCCAAACTATTTCCTATCTCTAAAAGGAAAAAAAGAAGTGTCCAGTCTTCTCTTCTTTTACAACAGAGGAATAATATATAATAAGAGTAATAAAAAGTAAGGAATGGATCCCTTGCTGCTTTGAGGCTGCCGAATGAATGGCACGGACGAGGCAGGTTTTACATCCGGAGAGATGGGGCTCTTGCACAAGCCGTTAACTGAATTCACTAGATCTATTTCTTTTCCTCTATATAGAGAGATACACGGTTGACAATTTCTTTCATAGTGTAAAAACCTCCATCTACACATGCATAGTGTTATTACACAGTCTATCTACCCACCATTTGAAAGATAGTTTATATGTATTAGTGATTGCTGATGTGAAAGTACTATACCCCAAGAACTATGCTTAGTCATATGTGCGTTTATTATATGAACATGCATACATATAACCATACACACACTATAGTATGACTTGAGAATTGGTCTTAGTCTTCTCTGTGTATATGTTTCCTTCTCAAATTCTCCCTCTTCTCTCTCTCTCTCTCTCTCTCTCTCTCTCTCTCTCTCTCTCTCTCTCTCTCTCTCTCTGTCTTTGATTGAGAAAATGAGACTTAAAAGAATTAGCAAATTGCACAAGGTCATCAAGCTTATAAAGTGGCAAAGCTGAGATTCAAAGCAGGACCATGAGATGCCAATGCTCAATTTTATTTTACATTATTGGTGTGTGATGCCACATTATCTAGAAGATCTGTGATGTACACTGTAGTTCCTGTGAATAACCCAGGATTAGGCCTTTAGTTATAAGCAGGCCAGGAGTAGTACAAATATAATCTCCAATTGAACTCTATAGAGACAGCTCCAGGGCAAGCACAAGGCAGATGGGCACTGGGCAACTCTGTGTCTCATGGAGGAAAATCAACTAAACATGGGCAAAGAAGATCCTAAGAAACTGAGAGGCAAAATGTCTTCATATGCATTCTTTGTTCAAACCTGTCCAGGGGAGCACAAGAAGAAGCCCCCGGATGCTTCCGTCAACTTCTCAGAGTTCTTCAAAAAGTGCTCCGAACAGTGGAAGACCATGCTGGCTAAAGAAAAGGGGAAATGTGAAGCCATGGCAAAGTCTGACAAGGCTCATTATGCAAGGAAAATGAAAACCTACATCCCCACAAAGGGGAGACAAAAAGAAGTTCAAGGACTCCCAATGCACCCAAGAGGCCTCCTTCGGCCTTCTTGTTCTGTTCTGAGTATCACCCCAAAATCAAGGGAGAACACCCTGTCTTATCCATTGGTGAGGTTGCAAAGCCACTAGGAGAGATGTGGAACAACACTGCTGTGGATGACAAGCAGCCCTGTGAGAAGAAGGCTTCCAAGCTGAAGGAGAAGTAAAAAAAGGATATTTCTGCCTACAGAGCTAAAGGAAAGCCTGATGCAGTGAAAAAGGGGGTGGTCAAGGCTGGAAAGAGCTAGAAAAAGAAGGAGGAGGAAGATGAGGATGAGCACGAAGAGGATGAGGAAGATGAAGAAGATGATGGTGGTAAAATAAGTTGGTTCTAGAGCAGTTATTTTTCTTGTATATAACTCCCCCCCCCCGCATAAAACTTACTCCTTTTAAAGAAAAAAAATTGAAATGTAACAGTGTATAAGATTTGTTTTTAAACTCTACATTGTCTTTTTTTTTTTAAACAGATAACACACTACTGAGTGTGTGTCTTTAGCTAGCCCCTGTACTGGTGGTATTTTCAATAGTCAATAAACTTACCTGGAGGTTGTAAATTCCCATGGAAATTTAAGGCAGGTTCTTGTTGGTGTCTAGCACAAATTAGTTATATATGTAATGGTAGGGTTTTTTGTTTGTTTGGTCGGTTTGGTTTTTCTTTTTCTTTTTTTCTTTTTTCTTTTTTTTTTTTTTTCATCTTCATTTGTCTATGATGCAGCTTATATGAAGATAATAGTTGTTCTGTTAATTGAATACTGTAATACTAAATACTCTGTAATTGCATAGAAAAATTGTGGCTGCTTTGCTCATACTCTGAATGCTTCTAAGTAAATACAATTTTTTTTTTCTGCAAAAGACAGACAGACAGACAGACATCACACCCTTTCATTGTGGAAATTGTAGTTTAGGTGATAATTTATATAGTTCCCCATCAAGTCATGTATGTCATGCCAATTTGAGCAATGGAGGAAAGAAGGAAGAAGCTTCCTATGAAGTCCTCAAAGTTCAGACCCCTAACTTTTTATCTCTGACAGTATTATCAAACCTCCACTGTGTTCCTAACACAGCTGTGAGAGACATAAGAAATGTTTTAGAATGAAACAGGTCTCCTCTAGCTTTAAACAGAAACTTCAAGCAGCCTAGATATTTCTAAAGTTGAACACTCTTTATCTTCATGGTAGAAAGCAATAGTTATCGCAGCTCCTCATTAAGCTCTGATAATACCCAAGCACCATACCACGAGAGCTGAGATAAGCCCTTTATCTGTAATATCTTAATTATTTACTGTGAAATTCCATAACATATCATCAAAACCAGTGTCATTGCTGACAGCTGAGGAAACGGAGGCCCATAGAAGTGGACTCATCAATTCCAAAGCCACAGAATGGCCTCCTAGTTCAGCTAACCCCAGACTGGTAGACCTTCCACACCTTTTTCCAATCACTGAGACACTAAGCTCTTCTGCAAGGGAAGCCCATGGGAGGGCCTTGTATCCTATGTGAGGTCTGTCCTTACAAATACTCTGTAGTACCTTTTGGCTCCCAGTTGACTTTCAGTGACATAACAGCTCTGAGTTCTTAGAACCAATTGACACATAGCATTCCTCCACACCAAAGAATGTCTTCCCACCAAAATGCTACTCTAATGGTTTTTGCTAATTCAATCCTTAAAAAACACTCCTCGGACATGCTCTGTGTCTGGGGCAATAGCTCATCCTACAGTCAGTGTTATAAGGACCGCCAGGAGACCTATTCAGCTGTGACTTTCCTAACAGCCACCATCTTGCCTCTGAGCTTCATACATTATAGATTAACTCTCTCTTTGAGAGAAAGAATGCCGAGAACACGTCAATTTCACTTGCATGCCACTCTGAAACATTAACCCAGAGCACTAGTTCCTCCACGGTCTTTCTGTTGAGGACACAATAAAGGAATTCGATGCCAATGAAAGCAGGATGACATTTTTCCTTGTCTTACTTACTTTGTGCCAAGCTCACCCTGCTTTACTGTTTGCCCTATGCATAATTACCATTCTTTAATTTATGTTTCAATAAAATGTATAATAATAAACGTTTATTGCTCAGTGAATAAACATTCAGATGAATCCTTTAATGGGGCTACATGTCGGGAGGCCTCATGATGGTTTCCAGAAAACTCGCCCTCTACTTAATGAGCACCATTTCCATAATCTGTGCCTTATGGCTTAAGCCTTCCTGTAGGAGTATTTTACCAAGGCAAAATTCACAAACTACTTCTAGTCCAAAGGGGAAAAATGGTTAAAGAGACAGGACAAGCTTTCATGTTCCTCCAGCAACTGTAACTCAGTAATTATAGTGATGGCATTTCCTAATTACCTCTCTCATCAGGTGTATCTCTACTACAGATTTTACTCCTAAAATGAAAGTGATGAGATACATGGAGAGGTGAGCTATGAAGGCCAAGACTGGGCAAGAGAGCCAAATATTTTAGGGATATCAGGATATAGTCAAATGGATACCGGTTGAAACGCAATCAGAAAAATATGAGTATTATACAGACACTTAGGGGGATAGCAAGATGGCACAGTGGGTAAAGGTGCTTGCTGCCAACCTTGACAGCCTCAGGTCACTCCCCAGACCTCACACGGAAGGAGACACTGTGCCATCCATCCATAAGCTGTCCTCATACTTTACATGTGTGTTGTGGCACATGCACCTATACACATGGGTACTCAAAATTAATTTTCAAGTATGTGTTAACAAAACCAGTGGTGAAGCTGGAGAGCTGCCTCAGCATCTAAGGCAGGAGTAGGTGCTCCAGGTTTGTTCCCAGCATCCAAAAGTGGCCCATGGCTATGCCTAACTTTAGTTCCAGAGGTCTGATACTTCCTTTTGATGCTGTGGGCCCCAGGAATTCATGTAGTACACATACATACATGTAGACATTCATACACATAAAATTAAATAAATCTGAAAAGAAATGTAAAGTCACCCAGAAGTAACTAAATTTAGATAAAATTCTAAGCTGAGCTTCATGTTGAGGAGATGATACATTAGTTTTAATGTGAAGGTTTTATTTTAAGTCAGCTTACTTAACAGAATTCAACACTATCATCATTTCAAATGGTTAATCTACTTTAAATAATTTTTGCAAATTATATTCTTCTCTCTCTCTCTCTCTCTCTCTCTCTCTCTCTCTCTCTCTTTCTATCTCTCTCTCCCTGCCCCCCAATCTCCCTCTCTCTCTTTGTTTTTTGTTTTTGTTTTTGAGAAAGAATCTCTATGTGTATCCCTGGCTGTCCTGAAACTCACTCTGTAGACCAGGGTGGCCTCAAACTTGGAGATCTGCCTGCCTCTGCCTCCTAAATGCTGGGATTAAAGGCATGCACAGCCACCACCGCCAGGTTACAAATTACATTCTCAAAAGAAGGTACCTTTAAAAAATAACTGGGGCACAATGATACATTTTCTCCTTTGTCAGCAACAAGGACTGGGCTACTTAGCAGAAGAGAAGATGCCAGGAGCGATCAGGGAACAAAGACCCTTGATGAGGCAGTGATGAGACAAGCTAAGTGACAGCTGTCACTCGTGACTTTTCAGACTGCTTTCCTGGTGGGATGGCACAAGTTTTATATGAATGTCATCATTCATCATTGTACAGTGTCGGAAGTCATGTGTCTGTAGTACACGTGAGTATCTGCACACCTGCGTGCCACAGTTTGCATCTGTGGTGTTATTTTCCCCAGGAAATGGAACATGCCCTTCCAGTTCCTAAGTGAAAGCTATGCCACCACCATTTTGTGATGTGCTATGACTTGCTCATGCCTTGCTTTGACTATCACTACAAAAGCTTTCCAATGAAGATTGTCTTCCCTTAATATGAGATGAATTTAATCCTTTAATGTGAAATGATTTTCATCATTTCAATATTGACAGTTTCACATATGATTTCAACAAAACAAAATGTCTGGCATAAATAGAACTCAATGTGATCCAAATTGGATTATATTTTTCCACTGGATTTCCCCCTCCCACATATTCCACCTTTCTCTTGGTATGCATGCTTTTATACATTTTTTTTTAACATTCTTGAATTAGAAAGCATAATTCTAGGGACAAGGCCAATACTGAAAATAGGCAAACTGCTAGAATTAAGTTGACTCACCATTCACATGGTTCTATTTCCCTTGTAACTCAAGGGAGCAGATGTTTATTCCAGAGTGAAACACCTAGAGAGCCATGACATCTTTTTCTAGAATGGAACTCAACACATTCAGCTGTCAATGAAAGATTTTGCATCTTGCCTAGGTCTACCTAATGTGTCACAAGATCATATGATCTTGAAAACCACCACCGTATAAAGATAGACACACCTGTGGCTCATTACAGAACTGTGGCTTGTAAAGGTGCACACACAGTAGACTATGATTCATTCTGTAAAAGGAGGGATTGGCATTTGTCACACCACTGTACATGAACTTGAAGCACGTATGCCAAACAATATAATGTAGGAATGCAAAAAAATTTTTAAAAATAAAAAATAAAAAACCACCCCCCGAATCTTCCATTATCTCACTTACGATGCTTGAGATTTTTTAAAATAAAATAACTAAAAATATATAGAGATAGAGAATAAACCAGCAGACCATCAGATTGTGGAAGTGTAGGAAGACGTAGATAGATGTGGACTGCAGGACATGAGCCAGCAGACCTGGAGGATGAACAAGCAGGTCTAGATAGCTAACACGTATCAACAGCACACTGGCCCCACAGCCCTGCTGGACATCACAATATGGGGACTCTAATTCCTTAAATAAAATAGTACAGTGTTTAAGCCTACAAAAATCCCCCTACATGCTTTGCATCTTTACTACATTGTAAACCTGATTGTAAACATTGTATCTATCCATCTGTGCTTTCTGGTATTTTTTTTTTTTTTTACTTGTTTCCTAACCCTATTCATTTTGTTTTTTAATTAAATTGTTTTCATATACTTGGTCATGTTCTTTCCACTTCCCCACCTCTTCCCAGATTCCCCTTCCTACCCACCCAATTTCATATTCTTAATTATTATATATTATGTATAAGTATATTATACACATAAAACTAACAAATGAGAACAGCAGCAGCAACTATGACATACACCTTCAAACAGCACTTTTGTCCCCCTGCTTAACTGTGCTCATGTCATACTTGCAGATACAGAAGGTCAACTGTATTTAGATGTAGAACTCCTGCTAAGTGATGAGATTTTAATGTTCTTTGCCACAAACAAGACAAAAACATGAGTAACTATGTAAACTGATGTGCGTGTTAATTTTCTTTACTGTGGAAATTATTTGTCTATGTAATGTGTATCGAATAATATCTGTGTTGCATACCTGAAGTCTACATAAAAAGACTTACTTAAAAATGAGCAAGGCTTGGGCTGCAAGGATGGCAACAGGAGCATTCTGAGGAGAGCATATAATCTCAGCCCCATGCCATGCCACGGAGGAAGCAAGAGAGATTTGTGGAACCCTATGTGGTAGCTCTGAGACACAAATAATGAATGATGCTAAAGCAATAACAATTAAAAAAAAAAAAAAGGAGACAATGCAGTGGAGAGGCCGGGAGCCAACCCTCATTTATCTTATTATCAACTTGTTGCCAAATGTGGCTAAGTGATTGCCAGGGCCTTGTTTGGAAACTGGACGCTACGAGGAACTGACAATGTTGCTTTTCTGGGTGATTCTGTGTCTAAGGTATGGTGTTTATGTTGATTCAAGTTTTTCAGTTGAGGCTGGAACATTGGTGTCCCCACTCAACACAAACTGGCCATTAATAAAAGGAAGACACACAGCATTACGCTGAGGGTCAAGCTGGTAGTCAAAAGCTTCCTTTCAAAAAAGTCAACTGCTATTGAGTATGGGCAGAAAATCTAATGTATCGGAAATCCTACCACAGTGTTACAGCATTACAGGATTGCAGTGGTTAAGACCTCTTTAGGAACTCTTGGTAAGAACAACACTCTCTGATGGTGTGTGGCAGAGTGTGCCCTGCAGAAGCCTCAGCGAGATGTAGCATTAATGACTCTTCCACATCAGTGGTCCTCAACCTTCCTAATGCTGTACCCCTTTAATACAGGTCCTCATGGTGTGCTGACCCCCAACCATAAAGTTATTTTCATTGCTACTAACTTTGCTACTGTTATGAACTTTAAGGTAAATATCTGTGTTTTCTGATGGTCTTAGGTGTCTCTGTAAAAAGGTTGTTCACCAGCCCACCCTGCAAAGGTCACATGACGCAAAGGTTGGAAAAACACTGTTCTACATGGTTTTTAACCTTTGTCATTGACATTTGGTGAAGAAGGCCAGCCAAAGGCTATGTATTTCACGTGGGACAAAATAACCAAGTGCTCTCAGCACTGGTTTAGACACTGTTGTACCTGGCTGTTGTTAGTGTTGGCTTCATTCATTAAGATGATCAATCAACAATTAGTTTTGTTTAAAAAATTAGTTATACAAAACAAGTCATACCAGAGCTATCAAATTTGTGAATTAAATTTTCCTTTTAAATATTATAAATACAAAACAAAAAACAACAAAAAAATAAATAAATAAAGCCGGACAGTGGTGGTGCATGTCTTTAATCTCAGCACTCGGAAGGCAGAGGTAGACAGATCGCTGTGAATTCAAGGCCAGCCTGCTCTACAAAGTGAGTCTAGGACAGCCAAGGCTACACAGAGAAACCCTGTCTCAAAAAACAAAACAAAACAAAACAAAAATAAAACAATAAATAATATTTTGCCTTCAACTGTAATAGGTCTACTCAGGGAATATCGTGGGCGAGGCTAGAAGTAGAAGGTGCAAGTTTGTCATGTGCAATCCTGGAGATTCAGTTCCCAAGGTGAAGTGTTTTAGCGCCTCTAACTTTCACCTTAGGCACAGTGACATGAATTATTTAGCTTTCTAGTTCTGTGTCAAGACATGACAGTAGGTGGGTTCTGGAACTCTACAGCCATTATAATTCCTGGTCCTGCAGCTTAAACTGAGATGGGCGTTCAACTTTAAGCTCTTCATTTGACAGAAGAACTTATCTCATGGGGCTGCTGTGAGAATGGAATGCGTTAGTATTGCAAGCTGCTCAAGCCAGTACTCGTGAGCAGTGTGTATTTGTGGCTTTCACTGCTGTCATCGTTGACAGATCACTCACAAGGACTTGTAAAGCAACTTCTATTAGCGATACTCAACCCGCACACAACCCTTCTTCAAATGTCTTAGAAGAGAACCTCTAAAAATTCATTAAAGTCAATTTTCAACTTTATTTTAGGGAGTTCATAATGCTGAAACGAAATTACTCTATTGCCGACTAATTTATAAATCAGACGGATATAGAATTACTCTCCTAGAAATCAATGTGGGATTGCGTACACACACAGCCTGGCTCAAAGGAGCTCTGTGCCTTCCACAGAGCACAGTGTGGAACTCTTTACTTTCATCCCACAGGGGAGAGAGGCTCACTGCAGAGCTGGGACTTCTGCAGGGAAGCAGGCCTTAGGCTGTGGCGTTCTGAGATGAGCTGGGTGGAATCCTCATGCCCGCACTTATTTCCAGCCCAAGTCTGGAAAAGCGAGTGACCATCTCTAAGCTTTGGCTTTACATTTATAAAATACAGACCATAAAGGACATTCTGTAAACGGTTTTTTAGAAGATCAACTCCCTGGAGATCTTTTAGTACAGCTCCTGGCACAGTAAGTGAGAGCCCAGTAGAGGTAAGGTGACCAGAGGACCTGCCTAGGTCAGTTTTTAAATGTTTCGTTAGAATGATGGCTTCCAGATTGCTTCATATAAATAGCCTCCAATTTTAATACAGCCACCACCATGTCTTCTCTGGAATCACATCTCTATTCATTTAGCCTTCCTTCCTTCTTCCTTTCTTTTTTTCCATATATGTAGCCATTATCCCAGCATGGGATCATGATGTACACAAAGTAAACACAAAGTAAATGTGATTTACATGAACCGATTGAGGGGAACAGGATGGAGGGGACAGAGGAAACATCCCCTTCACTGCGGGAGAGGCTGAGCAAACCCTGCTAGGCTTAAAATGACAAGATGGGATTCTTTTTTTTAAACGTAAGAAGAGAATCTGACTCAACAGCATGTGCAACAGTGTGAGGCAATAGCTCTTTGCTGGGAAAGCATGGGGGAGGGAAGGGGAGACCCACAGTGCTTAGAGTGAGCCACATGCAGGTGAAGCCAAAGCAGCAACAGTGTGCTATGAACATCAGTGTCCTAGCTGCCATTCATCACGCCTTTTCCTGGTAACTGCTCTATATTGTGGTCACCCCACACCCTAAATCTGTCCTTTGTGTGTGTGTGTGTGTGTGTGTGTGTGTGTGCGCACAATACACACAAAGGTCTTCTTTCAACCTCCCACATTTTTTTATCCTTACTCTTTAACACAGTGCATAGCCTCTTATTACAGATACACAACCACACTTGCAAGTCTTTCCAACACACTCACGTTTGTTTTGAGGGCAAAGCTAACCTTTGTATTCAAGATCTGGTCTTAGAGGTTATAGAGCAGAGATGGGACTGAAAGCTGTACCTCAGACACCAAGCTATCCCTAGAGCCAGAGAGGTGGCCCTTCAGCCAAGGGATCAGGAAAACACAGAGCACTATGGGTGGTCTGAGGGCAAAGGCCTCCAGTTGTCTGGCTGTCTTCGGAAGTATGAGGTGAGATCCGTTAGCAGGATAAGAGCTCACCATAGAATGGCGTGGTGGCTGAATTGCGAGGGGCTGCAGACTGTTCAGGTGACAACACGAAGAGAAATCAGTCCACTGTTCCTTAGAATTTATTTGTAGTTTTAATCATATGTGTAAGTGTGTGTCTGTGTGTGGGTACATACATATGTAAGCACAGGTATTTGTGGGATCCAGAAGAGCATGTCAGAGCCCCTGCAGATGAAGTCACTGGTGAGTACACATCACCTGGTGATGGTGATGGAATTAGAACTCAGGTCTGTGGAAGATCAGCATACACTCTTAACCAAGGGAGCCATCTCTCTAATTCCAAGAAATTAATTTTGATGAAAGATTACCCCTCTTAATGAACTAGCATTACCTCTCAACAACTGCCTGCTTAACCAATAGCATCTTCTATGGACTATTCCATGGTCCCTGCATTGTGACCCAATAGCCTAGGCTTACTCCTGGCCCTGCAGCTTAAACCAAGACATTCACTATCTGGGAGCTTCTAGTTCATCATTTGGCAAAAGAACCTATCCCATGGGGCTTCTTCTGTGTTAGTATTGTAAACAGCTCAAGCCAGTACTCATGAGCAGTGTGTATTTGCGGCTTTCATTGCTGTTGTCCCTCACAAGGACTTGCAAAGCAACTTCCATTAGCAATACTCAACTCCCATACAAACCTCTGAATGTCTGAATTGTGACGCAAGTGGATTTTTTTCTTTCTTTCTTTACTTCTTTCTTTTTCTTTTCTTTCTTTCCTTCTTTCTTTCTTTCTTTCTTTCTTTCTTTCTTTCTTTCTTTCTTTCTTTTTTGCAAATGGATTCTAATTCAAAAAGGACCCGATGTCTGTTCCCACCCCTGTCCTGGGAAGGTGGCAGACCCTTGGCCCAAGCCCCTCCGGCTGCTGCCCAGCTGTCAGGCCCAGCCCACACTGTGCTCCATTGCTCCATCTGGTTTCTGACCTCCATCTTGATCCTAGCTGGATGTGAATCCACACTGAGCCTCTCTCCCGTCCTGGACCTCATTGTGTGTCCTTCCTCCCCATTACTCCAGAGCTCTCTGGACTCCATGGTTCTTGCCTCACCCCCACACTTGTCCTCTTTGACGTTCCCAAACCAGTCTAAGACCAGAACTCATTTTTACAAAATGTAACATGCCTGGGCAGGACCTGTCAAGCTGGCGCAGGTTCAGCAAAGACCTGGAATGGAAATCATATTACTTGCGCAGAACAAAAAGCTTGTCCTTAAAGTTCTCCATATCCCATGAGCTATTCCCCAGGAAAAAGATAACGTTTGCAAAGATTCCAGCTTGTCTGTTCCCTCTCTCATTCATAGCAAAGCAGTCCTCTACCGGGATGCCACCAAGCTTGTTCACCCGACTGCTTTCAGCCAGCATGCTGAGCCCCCTAATCTGAGACTGGTTCTGCTGCTTGCGATACTAGTAAGTAGGATCACAAAGCTTGTGTACTGTAGGTGCATGCTTGGCAGCCTGAGGCTTCTTGAGATCTCAGTCCACACAAAGGAAGCCCTCACAAAAGGCAGGTAGAAATCAGAGAGTGGAAAGGCTTTGACTCAGAGCTCGAAGAGGGAGGCAGTGAGCACCAGGCATTTCCAGCATGCTGGAACAGGGAGAGGAGGCAACTGCATGGACAGCTGACAAAGACACGTCTTCAACTCCAAATGCTCTGGCATAGAAACCGGAGGGACAGAGAATGGACAAGGACACTAACAACTCCTTTATTTGCAGCTCCTTTCTTACATAGAGTACAAAGAAGATGAATCTTCTCCTACTGGCACCATTGACTCCAAGTGGTGGCAAGAATAACCGGGTCCTTCTCAGCTAATTTGAATGACCCCTCACGGTACCATTGTTTTATGGGGCCAAGCTACCCTGCCTAGAGCTGATATAGGCCATATGCAGTTCTCTCTCTAGTAGTAATTCCACTGTAAGCCTCGCAGGAAACATCCAGCTCGACCCTGGAAAAGTGTCTATATGCCAACACAGCTCCTTAGTCACACAGAGGACTTGGCTCAACAGTGTGCGCATATCTCTCAAAGTTGCAGGAACACTAGAGAAGAGAATAATGGTGTGGATTATAGCTCTGGAACTAGAGGACCTGCCCAATCTGTACCCACTATTCAATATTACCGACTGTAGCAAATGACTGGACTTCTCCAAGCCTTACTTCCTGATGCGACAGTCATCAAAATAATGTTGTAAGGGACTCCTAGGATCATACCCCCTTAGAATTAAAATGAAGTTCTTAGCAAAGTCCTAGCATATGGTGGACACTCTCAAAGGCTTAGTTTTATTATTTTCTTTTGACATTACTGTGAATGTAAGGCAAGCTTCAAAATAAAATATAGAGAAAATGTCTTTAGCATATCCTTCATCTAATCTCCCCAACAGTTAAGCCACAAAGTAGGAAAAATTGTACCTAGCCAGAGTACAACATCCAAGACCTGACAGAGACATCTGTGTGATGGGCGCACAGCTGGTCTGTGCTGCTTTATCTTCTTCAGTGATTAATATGGGCATGGGGAGCACACACTCAAGATAGACAGCAGCCCAGTGAGCCAGAACCACCCCAGTGCCATTTCCAGACACATTCTCACTGCTCGAATACCCTTTCCACCTCCACTTACCTATCCTCCATCTCAATCACCTTGTCAGTTTGAGAACCCTACATCCAAAGAACTACGCTATTTGACTACTTGAAATCATCTGCTTTTGTTCAACACTAAGGCCCTTGAGATCCATCCAGGCTGTTGTATGCACCATTGCTGCTTCTTCTTCTTCTTCTTCTTCTTCTTCTTCTTCTTCTTCTTCTTCTTCTTCTTCTCAGGGTAATATTTTGTAGTGAGAATGTTCTTTGCCATCCCCATATGGAAGGGCATCTAGGCTGGCTGAATAAGTGCTGGCATGCAGATTCTTGTGGGACTGTCTGTCATTTCCCCATACTCAGAGGTGAGGGAGGACCATTGAGTCAACAGGCAATTTATATTTGGCTGTTCAGCAACTGCCAAACAATTTTTCAGAGTGGCTGTTACATTTTATTTTCCACCAGAGATGTTTCTTTCTCTCATCCCCAGCAGCATCTGGTAGTGTGGCTTCTAAATTTTATCTGTTTAAATGTATGTAGTGATAAATCACTGTGGTCCTAATTTACATTTCCCAAAGGGCTACTGATGCCGAACATTTTTACATGTTCTTACTTATGGTGTTTTACCCTTCACTGAGACATTCTTTCTGTCTTATGTCCACTTTCTAGCTGGATTGCTCTTTTATTTTCTATCATAGAATTTTGAAAATGCATTATATAACCCAGATAAAATTATTTTGTCAGAGACTGTGTGCATCTGTGTTGGGACAGGTGGGAGACTTTATGTAGAGAGCAGTGGTAGATCTGCAGCAATGACTGACCTATATCTTGAATCTGAGCTTCTCACACTGATACAAATAAATCTGTGAGGTGTGATCCATAAGCCAGGGCCTTGTTAATGCCGGCAACTACTACACCCGCTGTGAGGGACAGTTTTAGTCGTTGACATCCTTCTCTGGCCTATTCAGGCAGAAGTTATCGTTTCCTTCCCTAATCTCTTCCCAGATACTCCACTTAAGGCACTTGCTCCTCGTGAGCTTTAACTCCACAGTCAGCATTTCTGATCCACCTCGTGACTCTGTAAGGAGGAATCACACTTGATTTGACTGCCTTCCCCTCACAGCCTTGCCAAGCTTTTGTTACATAACTGCTGTTCCCTTACTGTCCACCAAGCAACTGAGTCAACAATATATGGATTTTTTTCTTTCTGTTACTACAAGGCTTTGGCACAAAGCACAGAAACCAGGGTTGCCATGGATACAAAGGCTCAGAATCTAAATAAATCACTTAATACCCTGGAAAGGGTAACTAATTATAAGAAGAAACGCAGACACACACCCAGATGTGTTAGTGATTAGTTTTCTTCTCAGCTACCCCACTTCTAGCTAATGCTGTGGCATGTTACTGTTTATTGAGGAGTATCTATTTATGCCAACCTGCACCTTGTGTTTGGCTAATTAAGTACACATACGTTTCAAAGCCTGTGATCTGTGGGCTGTGTTTACATGCGAGCACCATATTCAACACACAGGCAATTGTTTAGCACCTCTCACCTTTTTCCAGCCTCATATTTAATTAGTGAGCACTGCCAAGGGGGGGAATGTGGGGTGTGACTTCGAATTAAACAAATAGCTACCTTCCTCAAAAATCACAACAATGCATAATTAAGTAATGAGGCACCTGAGCTCCGTTAGAGCTTTTCTTATGAAGAAACCAAGGCTCCGAGAAGGGCTAAATTCCAGGGACACTTGTGAAGAGTGACAAAAAGAAGGTGCAGGCACAAAGGCTAGCCTTTCCTCATGGCCTCTCTGGGCAGGAGTATCCTCCCTGGGAAATGAAGGAGCAGATACCATTCCCTCTCCCTTCCCTCCTTCCTCTTGCCAGGGCTGCTTTAAACATCACACAGGGCAATAGAAGCAAGCTTCTTTGCGAGGGAGGAAGCACAGTATAAAATACACATATTAGTATATGATGGTCATCAATGCAATAGAAGCAAGCTTCTTTGCGAGGGAGGAAGCACAGTATAAAATACACATATTAGTATATGATGGTCATCAATGAAAAAGATTGCATTGCTTTGGCCTCACACGAGAGAAGAAATGACCATTCCAGGGCCTTTCCCATATGGCCCCATATCCTTCCTGACACCACGCATTCTGTCACCTCACTCACATGTGTTACGCTGACTTTCCTCTGTTGGTCAAAACATCTCGCTCAGTCCAGCCTTGACGTCTCCACCCTAACAAAGCTGCCCCGATTCCCCCTGCCCAAAAGAAGCCTTTTCTTCATGATTGTTGGGTGAAATTGTCACTTGCTTTGTCACTTGCTTGCCTTTCACACCAGGCCTTTGACTTCACCATGGTGCTTCTCAATGTGCAGAGCATAGCCTCTCTATTTACCTGTCCACTGCTTTCCTCCTGCAGCCCCCACTGCCCTCCTCTAGCCTGAGAAACAGCAATGATGCAGAAGAGACAGTGTTGGAGATCCTCTGCTGAAGCCAAGGACATGTCAACTGTTTAGGTTCTATGACTCCCTAATCATTCTCTGTGCATCAAAAGCCTTTGCATCCTCTATGTTGAGCACATACACAACCGTCAGCAAAGACTCCTGCACTCAGCATCCGCCTGGTCGACAGCATCCAGCTCCCGGGAGCACTATACATTGCACCCGCTGGTGTGTCCTTCACCTTCATGGACTTGGCACACCTGGCATGAGTCAAGCTGAGTGTTAAAAGATTCTGTCTCTGCTTCGGAGAACAAATTATACATGCTGAGCCAATACCTCCACCTTCCTTTGTGCCCAATTGGGAGTATTTGTTAAATGGATGCACTCTGGTTTTAATGCTTGAGTTGGGAATGGCTCCAACAAGAAAACAACACTTTAATTTGAACAACAGAAGAGAAAGGAATAGGCTGAGGAGCCAAAGAAGCAAATCAGGAGGCTCAGGGAACTTGTGCAATTGCTTGCAAGCTCAATAATCATGCAAGGGAAGGGAACTGAGCATTTCTACAGGCTCCGCTTTGTTTTGTGCGCATGTCTCTGTTAAAACACAGGCCTGATTCATTTCAAGTCCAAGGGCAGGGCTGGCTCAACAGAGCTTTGATCATTTGCACGTGATTCAACTCAACCAATATTTGAACAAATCACCTTGCTGGATGGAGCTTCCTAGAGAAGCCTAAGGAAGACCCATGGTCCCTGCCTTGTAGAGACAACCAGTCTAAATGATGACCCCAACCGATCCCCTCAATCTGTTGTGCAAAGAGGACTGTTATACAGGCTGCAGGAAGGGGACGAGCCATTCCCCCTTGGGACACCCTAGGAGATCTAAAGGAGACAGGACTGTAAAGGTCACTCCTGGTAGGACAGTTATACAAAAGCTGAAGAAGAATTCTGCACCATGGGTACTTCACCTATGTTTTACCAAAGAAATGCATGTTTGACGTGCTACTACTGTAAGCTGAATGAGGATTTCTAGGAAACTAATAGTAGCTGTGGGGCGGGCTCTAGAGGCCATATGTCTCCTGAGAATCTACAAGCAAAGACTCTTTTTAAAAGTGGTGTAGCCAAAGTAAAGTGCCCGTGTTTTTTTAATAAGCAATTACTCAATCATGTCCATCTAAACAAATGTACTAAGGCTCATTGGTGCATCTCCACTCAAAAAGAAAGAAAAAAGATATAAAAGTAAAAGAGAGACTAGTTCAGAAGAGAAAAAGAGATCAGCCAGTGTAAAAATAAGACAAGAGGATAATGCGGGATAGATATGACCAAAATATGTTGAACCCTTCTGTTAAGGTCGAAGTCTGGCATTACCAGAAAGCCCCTGAGCTCAGTGCTAAAACTACAGATTCCCTTCCTCAGCTGGCTTCCTTCCTCTACCCCTGATCTGGGGAAATCCCAGGTCCTGTGAGGAGTGTCACATAGCCCTTGAGGAGATTACAGGCCCAACCCTTTCCCTATAAGAATCTGCTAAGGTGTACAGTGTGCACCTGGGGATTCCTGGAAATTCACTCCCTATGCTAATGAGATGTCTTGGTACCTTAGCTTTCAACCAATGAGCTTGCTATATACATCTCACCACATCTGGAGTTCTTCCCTCACCCCCTCCTGCCCACAGGATAATTAAGTACTGTGCTCCCCTTCTTATGATAGGACTGTGCTCCTGCATGTAAATGAAGTATCCCACCGAATCAAACACAATCACCCCAAAAACCCCTCGCACTGCCCAAGGTTTATAATGTCCTTGATTCACAAAATAGTGCTCTCTCACTCCATCCCCCACCATGGTTGTCTGAGACTTGTCATTAATCCTTGGGAGAGAAAGGCTTCAAAAAATAAAAAATAAAAAATAAATTAAAAAAAGAAGGGCTTCATTACTCCCCAAAGAATTCACTGCTGGACCCCTGGCCTTGACTGGCTGTTAGGCAGCCATGCGTTGCTGGCCACTGTGCGCTTCCAGCATTCACTGGCTTGTCAGAGCAGATTGCTGATCCCATCTTTTCCCCGCCACTCTGCCCACCACAGTACCCATCTGTGAAGGTGAGCAGCTGGATGTTCTTGATGCAGCCATTCTGGTCCGCCATCGTCTCTCAGTTTTGGAGCTCCGAGCTTCCCTTAGCAGCTGTTTTTCAAAGCAACCACCAACTCAGGCTGGGCCCTCATTACGGCTTGGCTCTGGTTTCAGAGCCCTGAGTTCCTCACTGCCAACTGCCCTGGTGCTGGCAGCCCAGGTAAAAAAGCAATAATACTTATTGCAAAGAAATCTTTTCTCCCACGCCTGCGGCTGACCTGGATATCTTCTGGCCGGGATCTCAGTTCTGTGACCCACCCTTCTCCACTGGACAGCGGTGTCGCTGGGAAAGCATGAACTTTGACCCCAAGCTTCACCCCTTTTCCACCTGGCACTTGGACTGTCCCTCTGGAGAAGCACACAGTTCTGGCTGTGTGGCATCCAGGCCTCCTGGGAAAAGTGCAACGAGAAAAATATATTATTGCATACATGGCTGAAAATATACAGAAACCTGTTATCACGCATGAGTTACTATGTGTTAATAAAACCTAGAAAAGGACATGAAAATAAGAAGAGTAATGCATTGTCTATTTTAAAAAATCAAAATCTTGATGCATTCAGACCCTCAGGTAGCCAGCCTCAGCTCTGGAACTTGAACTGTGCTACATAGCTCTGTGACCAGCACTAGAAACACATAACCGAGTCTTGGGCCTCAGCTCTGTAAGATAGGAGTAACAGCATATGTCCATGATGCCATGAAAATGTCATCATTGGCTGCCATGTTGCCAAACCCAGTGGAAGCATTCTTAGCCCTGGCTCTGGGCATGAGCATGGAACAGGAATGCGCTCTTTTCTCCTTTCTAGGACACCTCCCCTTTGTGCTGTCCCCTCAGATGGCTTTCCTCCCTGGTATGAGTCTTCCTGTCCAGATTTTCCTTTGCTGGCTTGTATTCTACGACATGTTGCAATGGTGGTGAGCCTTGGGACTCTGCTTTATATCATGTGACCATCTCCAGCATTGCATGTTGGCACAGGCTTGAATTCCACCAAAGCATCAGTGACGTACACTTTCCTTTTCTCAGCCTGATCAAACTCAACATCTAAATATCTACTTGAGATGTCCATGTAAATTCTTCCATGAGGAAGAATCTCAAACTAACTGCTAAAAATTGTACCACCTCATCCCCAAACACAACTGTTCTCTACTGTGGTAGACAGTACTGCACCCACCTCACATCTTGCCCAAGTAGAAACTCTGAGATATCTATCTTCCTATTGTTACTAGGTCCTAAGGATTTCATTATGAAATGCATGTTGTCTCTGTTTCCATTTCCTCTAAGATCTACCCCAGCGCCACTGTAACATCAGCTTTTCCTTCTTGGCTATTGTAACTTCTGGAACAATTCATGCCATTTCTTACATCCATTATTCATGTCCTAGCCATCAACTTCATCCTTCGACTAATTGTTAAGACTCCCGTCTCTGAAGTCAAACTGCCTTCCTGATTGTGTGATCCAGTAAACCAAGTAAAACTGCCTCACTTTCAAAATGAATGCAATAGGAATACCAACCCTGCCCACGTTACATCCATTCAAATAGTGATGGAAAGCAAATGAGTACAGTATTGAAAATGATGCCAGGCATACAGGAAACATTCAATAAGTAATGTTGAAAAGGCCACTTTTATGCTTGAATTTTCAGCTTCAATACTTCTTAAGTTGTACTTAGATGCCCCAATCCTCAGGTCCCTCAGGTGAAATCCATTATATTTTATAGAACTAATCTTAAGTGGCCATTGAATAGTGCTTTTTGATACTACTCCTGTCTAACCAAATATGCCGCAGAAAACCGAGAACCTTGCCTGCCTTTGCCTTCACCTAGGAAGCCTAGCACAGTAGGTAGGGCACATGATAGGCACTCCTTTATATAGTGTCCTCAGCCACTAATCCATAGAATGAAGCCCCACTCCAGGCTTTAGGGTAGACACTGAGGTGAAATGTGACAGGATAGGCTCTAATGTAACTTTAACTTTCTCTTCAAAAAAAAAAAAAAAGAAAAAAGAAAAGATAGAATTGGAGTATACACTGAGACCCTGGGGTGCTTATGCATGCAGGATAGACCAGGTGAAGATGCAGCAAAGGACGGTCATGTGCTTGCCAAGGAGGGAGGTCTCTGGAGAAACTAGACCCATGGACACCTTGAGCATAGGTTTCTAGTATTTGGGGCTATGCAAGAGTAAATTTTTGTTGGTTCTGTCACACAGTCTTTTGTATTTTGCTATGTCTACACTAGTGGACTAATGTAATCAGTAGAGTGGCTGTGTGAACAGCCGAATATGCCAGCTCAGTGTCCAGCACCGGGTACGTGTACCACGAAAACTGACTTGTACCTCTGAGGCAACAGTAATGAGAACAGTAAGGTCTAAGTAGAACATCAAGCATCCACTCACCGTGCAGGCCACAGGAGAAGTCAGCTGTCCCAGTGGCATTTAGACAGTACCTCGACGGTGATGCTGAAGAGCAATGCAGTTAGCTATGAAGATCTAAAACTGCCCTTCGTGAGACGCCAACACCACTCTCAGGACATCTCCCTGTTTCCCAATGTGCATGCACCTGTTGGAACTTGACTATGTTTATGTCCCTTGGATTGATATCCTGAAACATGAGGCACTTTATACTCGGTAAACAAATATTTCCCAGACACCACATCAAAACTAGACATAATGAGCAGAGTATCCCACTCCCCAAACACTGGCTCTGCTGATTTCATCAATGTGTCCTTGAACATATTTGCGTTCATTTGTAAGTGTCTGCAGAGATGCCTGTGTGTATTAGGTGTATGCATAATTTATCCAGCAGAAAAATGCCCGCAAAACACAGGACCTCAAATTAGATTCATAACTAGTGCAAGGCAGCCATATGCAAAATATTCTCAAGAAGCCCATGTTTAGCTGGGACATGTACCTGATCCTAGAAAACAGACCACGCCTAGAATCATGAGAAATTGATACATACTATACCCCAGAGCACCATCTTTTCTTTGGTACTCTGCTAACAGTTTCATGCTACGCCATCTAATTTAGAAAATGATTGGTTCGTATAGAGGGCAGTATGTCTAATGGTTCTTCTAGTGCATTTTGGAACTAGCAGGTACAGCCTTTGAGGCAGACCAGCAAGGGTCACCAAGCAGACCACTTCACAGTGGAGCCTTGCTGAAGGACAGACAGTCCACTGTATGAAAGGGAGATTGCCATCTGAAGAAAACTCTCCACCTTTCAGACAACTTTTTGACTGAGCAGAAAGTATGTAATGGAGCATTATAAATAAGTGTTCCTATGGAAGAGGAGGCATATAACTAAGGAATAATAAATGGGCTTGCTACTGCTAGCTCTATTCAATAGTTGTTGCTCTCTAGTGGAATATACCGAGAAGTCTAATGTCGACAGTTGAAAACGCCTTTTAGGAAAATGCTTGGCATCAGTGCAAGATATACAATAGAAAATGCTTGCTGGGGTTAGAAAGCTGGCTCAGAGGGCAAGAGTGATTCTGGTGCAGGCATAAGGACCTGACTTCGGATCCTAACACTCATGTAAAATCTATTGAAGTTGGGCATGGTTGTGCATGTGTCTATAAACCCACAGTTGAAGGTGTTAGAGGCAAGTGAATCACTGAAACTTGACGGTCACCTACATCCACAGCAAGAGACCCTTCTCAAAGCAATAAGATCACTGGTGAAGAAAGAGAAACAATATCTTCCTCTGGCCTTTGCATGTACACAAACATGCATGTATCCCCAGATATGTGTACAGTTTACATGCATATAACATGGTCCTATGCATACTTCCACAAACTCTCACACACTCATGCAAACACCAAATTTAAAAAAAAAAAAGAAAGAAGAGGCTTAGTGACTGAGTGTGCTTCTTGCTCTTCCAGAGAGCCTGAATTTGGTGCCCAGCACTCATGTTACACAGCTCATAACCACCTGTAACTATAGCTCTGATGGACTCGACACTTTCTTCTGATCTCTGTGGGCAACCCTCCCCAAACACATATTTGCAATTAAAAATAAAAATAGGTCTTAAAGAGAACATAAATGCATGATATATAACAATATATCAGAATAATATATCACACATAATTATGTACTATTTTATAAATATATTAAATATATGTAATGCTATGTGACTTATTATTTACTTTTCTTTATTATACATATAAATATATAATTTACTGTATAGATAATGATGTGCAATTTCTATAATTAGATATATTATCTATATGTAGAAATGATGTGTGATATAATATATAACAAGCCCCTCGGGTTCCTGGTACTAATCTCCTATGGCTACTCCTTGATGCTCACAGTTGCTCTGGTAAGTGAGAAGAACACTTCTTAATTAGTCCTCCAGTCCGAAGAGCTATAGTTTGAATCTGAAAAGTCTCTCAAGGGCCTATGTGGTTACAGCTTTGTCCCTGTTCATAACATGTTACATTGGAATTTTGAGAAATAGGACATGGTTGGAGAAGTTAGATCAAGCTTGCTCCTGAAGAGGATATGGGGGAGTCAACCCCCTTTTCCCTCTCTTTGCTTCCACATTTCTCAATATAAGCAGCTTCCACATTTCTCAATATACAAACTCCGGGTGCACATGTTCCCGTCGTCACGCAGTTCCTCACTACAGGGACCAAACAACAATGGACAAGATAAACCTCTGAAACCTTGAGCCAAAGTAAACCTTTCCTGGCTTTAAAGTAAATACCTTGGGCATTTTGTAACAGTGGTGGAAAACTGACAAATACATAAATCAAGCAGCCAAACTCAGATTCTATACCAGGTCTTAAGACAGCAACTTCTTTTCTCTGCCAAGTGTCATTTTAATTATGTGTGGCTGTGGTTTGTGTACCAAAGGAACGTAGCAAGGTCCCGACTGTCACTGAAGTAATTAGACTAAACTATAGCAGGCAAGATGAGGTAACTGCTGAAGACTGGATTTATAAGTGGCCCACAGGGTCTTCTCTGGCAGAAGATGGATAGGTGAGGCATTGGCAGTGCAGTACTGTGTGCATGTGTAATCCTAAGACAGAGGACA
Organism: Acomys russatus; assembly: GCF_903995435.1. NCBI lineage: Eukaryota > Metazoa > Chordata > Mammalia > Rodentia > Muridae > Acomys > Acomys russatus. The sequence goes on from NC_067139.1 coordinate 44,649,256, forward strand.
ATGTAATGAGGATGGTCCACTCAGCCTGTGATACAGTCATCGATGTCAAAGGTTCCAAATCCTTTCCCAACTCTTTGACACTTCTCAATCACTGTCATAGCTACCTAATTTAGCCTCACGGGGGATAAGCTGCCCATCAATGTATCTTGTAGGGAATATTCTGTTCCTAAAATGACAACACCTATGAGATACCATTGTGTCTAGTTGATATAAAAATGAAACTGAAGGGTGTTAAGTGAATTACAGACAGATCATAACTATGGGTTCCTGACATAAAATCCATGCACCAAATTACTCAGGACAGTAATATCTCAATGTACAAAGTATCTAGCAATACTGGAGGGGGTGGTTAAAGATGAAATTTAAGATCTTAGTTCAGCCCGTTCTTTATTTGCCCATTCATGTATCCAATCTTTAATTCCTTCAATAGCCATCTTGTAATCATTCCTCTGCCAGATACTGTAATGAAGTGTGGAGTAAAACAAGCTATGCTCCTGTCCTCAGAGCTGACAGTCTAGTAGAAGAGAAGACATCAATCAACGCCATACCTATATAGTCACAGGTTGAGATAATGTCCTGATAGAAAGGAAAAAAAAAATAATTAATGTGGTCCTGTGACAAAAGACTCCAGCTTGGGTGGGAAGTCATCTCTGGAGAGGATGTTTCCACTCTAAATAAAAGGCAGGTCACTGCTGAAAAGATACGAACAGAAGCATGCATTGCTGAGGAGAGGGCAGAATGTGCAGAAGGGCGATGGGAAAGCATGACCTATTTAAGAGGTTTGGGACCTGTCCATCCAGGACAGTTCAAAGACAAAGGCAGTGTGAGAAAGCCTGGAGAGGCTGACCCATGCTGGACAACGTGGAAGGATTTGATGAAGAGAAACAGATGTATTGAAGAGGAGACAACAGTTAAGCTTTCTTGTGATTAGTAGGAGTTCAAGGGACACAAACTATAAAAGAAACAGAACAGGAACAATGGCTATGGTAATTGGTAAATATGCAAGTCCTTTGATGGTTTAAAGGAGTGAATTTGGAAGGTGGGATTAGGTGGTGGCAGGAATAATAAGGGAAAAATGGATGAAGCTTTAAAGAAAACATTTAGAGGTAAAACTCTAAAGTACTTATTGACAAATTGAATTTGAGATGAAGGGGAGGAAGGAAGAGCCAAAAGATTTGACTTAGATTCTGATTTGAACTATTCATTACAGACAGGAAACCCATGGAGGTGGCTCTTTGGATTTTTAGGATCTGTATGGCCATCCTGGTTGAGTGTTCCAAGAAAGTTGTTAAGTTATACATTGTAGGAGGTGACATAAAAGGCCTAGGATTAGACACTGACTTCAGAGTCAGGCATGTAGTTAGTGATATTTGTTAAGATTTGGGAGCTCAGAAAAAGAGAGGTGCTATGGGACACAGTACGCATGACAAAACAGATAGGGTACATTCATCAAGCTCTGTTGCATAGCAACTATCCTCTCAGCACAGCGTGGGTGCTGCTGTCTTACTTTGAGGCCCTGTAATCTCCTATATAAGCCCTTACAAGGCCAGGCATGTCAAAGGTCCCTCATGAAAGGAGTGACATGAGTGTTAGCCTCTCACGTGAGATTCCAGACATTCCTTCACTTTTCATTCCTTCTCCTAGCTGAGTGTAATTTTGCCTCTGCTGCTCATGGTTTCAAGAAGTTCTAGAATATTAAGGAAGTGGAAGGTTGACAGCAGGCGGGTCCATCTCTGCAGCTTTTAAGAGATTTTCACCAATGTTGGGTGGGATTTGGGGGTCAACCCCTTGTTTCTGTAAACAATATTACTGTGTCCTTCCAATTTCCTTCTTTCTTTTATTCTGAATATGTGTGTCTTCCTTTCTCTCCCCCTTTCAATATAACCCGCTACTTTCACTGACATTTGGCTTGGTCTAGTTTTATAAATGATTTTGCCCATCTATGTTGTACCATACATCCCTGTAGCCACTCAGGGTTTTATGGAATGAGAGGAGAGCTGGATCAATCATTAGGTTTCTTCAGAACCAGATGAGAGTCTAAAAAGTCAAATTATCCTGACAGCTTGAACAGCAAGCAAAAGATTAAATGCACTTAGTGACAGTATGTTCAAAGGAACTGTCCTTGAGATTCCAAGATGATTTTTTTTATTAATTTACTACACAAAAGTCAAAATGTCTGTAACCGGTGGTGGTGAGTGAAGGCCGAGTCCATGATTTGATGCCCAGTGAGTTTCCCAATGTTCAACTTCAGGGTAGATTAAATCCACTATTTGTAATGGGAAGATTCAAAGGTACTGGAAGATTCTAGCTGTTACAGTTCAAGTTTATCATTTGGCTGATTTATAGCTAGAACTGATAGATATTATTGAAAGAGGATACAGTCTCTTATGTCAGAAATTCCCATGGCCATGTAAGCCTGTAGACTTGTGCACCAAGCAATAATTCCACTTCTTATTGGACATTATTACACATTAGGAATTCTGACTTAACCAACGGCCTTTCCATGTTCTCACAGCCTCTATTCAAGCTCCCCTTTCTTTCCTCCTTTTAATTATCTGTGTGACAGGCTATTTAATTCTTCAGAGTGACAGACTGGGCAATAGTCTCCTCTCTCTCCCTCCTCCCCACCCTTCCTCCCTTGCTTTTAGAACATTCTCTAGGCCTAGCCTAGTGACTGCCATGTAACAAATGCACTAACAGCCTCTTATGTAACAATTCTCACCAGAGCAGAATCAGTCCACAAAAACGAATGAATTCATTTGATTTAAAAAATTGACATCATAGAGATGTTGAACCAAAAGACTCTCTGAACCAGAACATCTAATCCAGCAGTTCTAGCCACATCCATAACCAAGAGAACTTTATCGTTCACATCTTTCTGAAAACCAAGCATATAGTGAAATAATTTATAAGGAATATTAAAATAGCAGACAGAGTCAGCCTTCTTTTTTGACGAGAAATGTTATCAGTTATAGCCGGGGCTCTGAGAGGAAACCTGGTGTTACCCATTCTCATAATTTTTCTTCCTCAAAGTTTAGTTAGTGTTAAAAGAAGAAATTGTGTATATATATTTTAAGGCAAGCGTAACTTATTTTTAGCTAAATCTGAATGTCAATCAAAATTCTGAAAAGCAGAAAGTCCTGGAAGGGAAATGCAAGCATTCATGTGACTAGACGGTATGCTGGGAGAGATAAACTATTGTTACTGTGCTAAGTGAAAGAAAATTCTCAAATACAAGATCAATCTTGATTCGTGGACCACAAGGTTATAGGCCTTTTAACCTCTGCTGATTCGGAGTATTTACATGTGAACCTTGAAAGGAAATGGATGAAAAAAAAATGTAACTGTTTTTGCAGTAGAATTTCATTTTACTTGCTATATTTGTTTAACTGTTAAACCTCAATTAAGCCAATTTTCACATTTATGTATAGGGTACATAGGCCACAAAATAGGAAATAATTATAGAACAAAGAAATGTACACATTTTTTTTTTCAAACTGGCACAGATTATGGCATTCTGCACAGGATGCGGTGCTGTCCATCATGCCTATGTAATTAATAAGCCAGGCATAACAAGAAAAACAAAGTTAGTGCTGAATGCCTTGTGGATTTAAATGTGACTCCAATGCACGACATATGCAAGTTCTAATTTCAAGTCTGAAGTCTATGGGTTAAATACTAGCATAGTTAATTTCCCAACTAACTTCTTTATTTTTCTTTCTTTGTGATTTTATTTGTTTATAACAAACCAGGGATGAAATAAGAAGGAAATTTGGCACTGGGGGTGCAGGAATACTCATCACAGGATTAGTATTCATATGTTATTTTTTTTTTTAGGAGAAAATGACCTTCGCTGGGTATCTACCATATTTCAAGCATCCAAGTTTCACATCACAAATGTTCATGTTTATAATCTAATTTCCTATTTCTAAAATTTAAGTAACTAGGTTTTGAAATTTAAAGTCATTATACAGAGGTGTGTGTGTGTGTGTGTGTGTGTGTGTGTGTGGTGTGTGTGTGTGTAAATGACAGAACTCCAGATTCAAGGACAGATCGGCTTAGCTATAGCGATTCTCTTTTCTTAATCATGAACTATAAATTGGTAGGGTGGTTAATTTTAAAGAATTTTGTGAATAAATAAATGAATGAAGTTACCATGGGGACATGAGCTGCAAAAGGAGGGAACACAATTTAAATATTGGATGTGAATTGGTAAACAGATGTATGACACTAAAAGTCACATTTTTCATCATAATAGTTTGCTGTCTGTTGCCAAAAACACTAGTAAAGCTGTTTACACACTGCAGAAACACAGCTGGTTAAAAGGGGAGTAAATGTGGTCAAGTAACTAGGACAGTTAATTCATTCTTTGCCAAGAATCTGCATGGAATATTTGTAAAAAAGGAAGCAAGCTACAAGTTAGCTGACTCATAAGAATTTGTTTTTTGTCTTTAATAACTTTATTTGGTCAATTTCTCTAGGAGTAGTCTGTATCTGTGTGCTGGCTACTTTTCCTCAGCTCTGACGAGACACCAGGACCAAGGCAACTGGCAGAATGGTTTACATGCCCTTATGGTTTCCAGAAGGAGGCGAGCCCATCCCCAACACAGTAGGGAGGCACAGCATCCGGCAGGCAGAAGCTAGAGCAGCAAGCCGAGACCTCACATGTTGAGCCACAAGAAGGAAGCAGAGAATTAGCTAGTAATAGCCTGGGCATGTAAACTCCCAGAGCTCACCCCAGTGGTATACTTCATCCAGCAAGTCCATATTTTCTATATCTACCCAAATAATGTCACCAACTGAGGACCAAGTAGTCAAACACCAACCAGAGCCTATGGAGACGTTCTCATTAAAACCACCACAGCACACAATACAAAAGTTGTTCTAGACCCTAAAGATTTCCTTCACACAGAGGTATAAAATAATTGAAATTTGGGTATAGTTCATAACTTGCTCAGCTTATGCTTCATGAACTCTGGGTTGTACTGGCTAATATTCATCACTCATTAGTCCATACATTTTATATAATGTATATTGACTGGTAAAGTACTTTTATACCCACTACCCTATATGATGAGATAGTTATTATAATTTTAGAAAATATAATAAGATAAAAGGCTATATAGTCTTTTCCTATATAGATAGCTACTGAGGCAGGATTTCATCAGTGTAAACAACTTTCCCACAATTACAAACAAATTATTCAAAATATGTCACCAACAATCCTATAAAACATTACTAAAGATAAAAAGCCTTCATCAAATACTGAATATTTTGGAGATAATGAAAGAAGACACACAAATCTACCTATTCTCAACCAGAATTTAAGAACTACCTAGTTCTTAAGTCGGGGGCTTATAAAATTAATTTCATAATATTGAATATAAGTCTTGATTTTCAGAGCATTTAAGTAAAAAAATTTAGGTTGTCTAATTAGTGTTATTAGTTTCAGACATTACATGTGTACATACATATGTACACATGAATATAACTATATGCATTCATTATGCAAAACACTTGCATGCCACCAGTGTTAATACCAGCCAGCAGGTTCAGCGACTTAAATTCTGCGTGACACCTACTAAGCTATGAATTTAAACAGAAGGAACTCAATATCAGTTCCATAGATCAAATTAACATTAGAATAAAACTCATTTTAGCAAAAGCTCTTTTTCAGGGGAAAATTATGTTCTCTGTTTAAAAAAAATAAATAAATGGCCTTCAACAGTAGTTATTTGAAGTCTTAGAAACTAATTATTGAAGAGTTTTAAGGAATATAAATCAGAGTTAGCAAAGCAATACTTACTGTTTCACAAAAATCCATAGTGTGGATTTTTATTAAAAACAAAAGCTAAACTTGTGAGGCTTTAAGCTGTCTAGCAGAGTGTAGGCAAACCTGATCGGTGTTGACAGGCATCCATGTGTGTCTATTAGAGAGAGATGTCTGACATATATGCATATGCATGTGAGAATATATGTATGCATATATTAAACCCAGGCAAAGCTACACAAATAACTCCATGTTCTCTTTATGCATTTACTTCAAGAGACTAGTATTTATGAGATGAGAGGATTTTTAAAAATGTTATTGAACTTGAATTATTTTGCCCCTTGCTGAGTTGTGTTTTCTTATAGTTAGAAAATAAAATCTCTTCATAGTGTTACACATCAAAGAGTCTGTGTTAACATACTCTCTCTTACCCAGTTCCCTCCCACTGTCAACACAAGTGAGGGTCATACCTTGTATCTGCCTGAGTTTAGGTTTATAGGAAGCCAGCTCTTGATGTGATCCTTAAATGGAATCCCGAGAGAGGACGAATTTAATTCAATTTACAGCCTGCAAGATTTCTCTGATCAAAAGTCAAGCTCGCCTCCTGGATTTCATCTCCTCTTGTTTTTTAATTGAGAAAGAATAAATTTCTGAGTTTCTGAGAGAAGCGATGACCAAGGCAAGGAAAGTGAGGAAGCTGGGAACACAGCAATATTGGAGAGGCCTTTTTATACGGGATCACAAACCATCCAAGGGGCCATCCAAGGAAGCGGCAGGTGGGATCAAGGAGCTCATCTGAGGGCCTGTTGGGAAACACTGCTGTAGCCACAGGTACGTGTGTGCGCGCGCGCGTGCACACGTGCATGCGTGTGTCTGCTGAACAGTCTGGAGCTTACAGAAAAGCTGACATGCTGCATCAGGGAGGTGTGTGCAGAGACAAAGCTTAAATAACATGAAGACTCATATGACTAGATGATCTCTGTGCAGAGACAAAGCCACAATAGCATGGGACCTCTGAGACAGAGGACTGCAGATAGCTATCAAGGAAAAAAGCTTTGTTACCCAAGGCTACTACTTGAAGGAAGTCTGGACCCGATTTTACCCGGACCCCTAGTTTGTCCACAGATCTGCAAGTCGGTAGAAATCTGTGCAACCCGCCCCAGCTGTCTTAGATCTAAATACAGTATAAAAGAACTCATGTCCCACAGCTGGGCATAGTAGGGCATGCCTTTAATCCCAGCACTTGGGAGGCAGAGGCAGGCAGAATCTCTGTGAGTTGGAAGCCAGCACGAAGGATAAAATGAATCCAGGACAGCCAAGGCTACACAGAGAAACTGTTTCAAAAAACCCAGAAAAACAAAAAACCAAAAAAGAACTCATGTCCTTTTATGAAAACAAGAAGCTGTGAAAACAAATCTAAAATCTATCATTTTTATGTCAGTATGAGACCATAGCGAGATGCTCTCTGAGAAGTATCCTACTCCTGCGTGTACCTCTGCCTCCGTTCTTGCAGGATAAGCCTTGGACAAGTCAAGAGATGCTGCAAACATTATATTAAATTTAAAGATAAAATAATACACATGAGAAGTAAGATGCAGAAGGATGAACAGAATGAAAAGAACAGTTCATGAGAGAGGAAAGGAGGAGGGAAGGATCAAAGAATTAAGAAAGAAACGTGAAAGTAGAGAGAATGGGAAAAAAAGCTACATCAGGACTTGGAAAAAAAAAAGAGGAAAGAGGACATTGGCAGTATATGTGATGCTCAGAGATCCTTGGGAAGTGCCTCATGTTCGTCCAACACATTGGAAGTGAGCAAATGCTCAAAGAATCTGCACAAGTTGGGTCTTTTACATCCTGGACAATCTGGATGGACTTCAAATCTTAGGAATACAAAGGCTACGGCCATTGGTGACCTTAACTAAAAATACACAGCGTTGTTGTCTGCAGTAGGTGGGAATCACAGTTTCAGTTCAGTTCTTTAGCATGAACCTAGTGATGGGGAAGTTCATAAAGCAAAGGACTGCCAGGAAATAGGGCAGCGAGCTATGCGGACTTTGAGCAGCTCAGAAAGCTCATTTTAATCAACAACAACAACAACAACAACAACAAAACCAAAAACCAAAACCAAAACCAAAACCAAAAAACAAAACAAAACAAAACCCCAAAACATGGTGGGTTCAAAGTAGTAAGCTATTACATTAGTTACTTTTGTATTTTGTGACAAGACACACAACCCTAAGCAATGTGAAGGAAGTGTTTGCTTTGGCTTAGAGTTCATCATAACAGGGTGGGCATTCAGTGAGAGAACAGGGAAAACTGTGACTTCAGAGAGCAGAGCAGAGAAAAATCTAGCCACCAGGAGCAGACCCCCTGCAGCGAGGCTCTGCCCCCCACCTTTCGCCATAAGCCAATGGCATTTTGTTCTGACCGTATAATGAATGAACGCACAGCTTAATTCTGAGCCCTCGTGACTCAAGAGCCTCTGGATGCACAGCCAGAAGTATGCTTTAATACGCAAGGCACTTCTCAGTCCAATCAAGTTGACAGGTAAGATTGACGGCAACACCAACAACAAAACGAAAATCTAGAAAAGAAGGAAAAAGCAAAGAGGAGGGAAGGAGGAATAGGAGGAGAGAACAGAGCTGTGCCTTTAAGAGCTGTCTTCCAGGGTGAAGGTAGTTTACTGTGAATGCTAAGTCTATGATGTTAAATGCAAAGCATTTTAAATTAGGCCTGAGCTTCCTTATCTCCTTAACCTTTACAGGGCTCCTTACCCAGCTGCTGGGTGGGACTTCACTTTATCATCTGCTTCCTCCTTCTTTGGGGGAAGTTGTTTCACAGCATTTCAAAGATCAGAGAGCATCCTCCCCCATGCCACCTAGCTCTAGCTGATCTGTCAAAGGTCTCTGCCTTCCCATGGGACCTTCAGAAATGGCACTCAGCATTCTGATCCATTACTGGCCATGAAGTGCATTAGCTGCCCGAGCCGAGAAGACACCACCGTAGGTCAGTAGTCACCAAACTGTGTCTTCAGGGCACTCCTGCTGCTAGACATTAAAACACACGCTGAACAGAAGGGTTGATGTAAAGGAGATCCAGTGCTGCTAGAGTTAAGCAAAGTGGAAGGCACATATCGATCACTAGCTTTCTCAGAGCATCGAACATGCCAGGGTAGCAGTGAACGAGCAGGCGCGAGGCCCAGGATGCAGCATGTCCCAATTATCCCCCGACATATCTTTAATCCGCTAAATCTGCTAAGCATCCTATAGACAGGCATTCTGCTGAATGGAAACAGCATTGTTCAGCCACGCGGAGTGGCAAAGTTCTATTCTGTGCACCGCTCAGCCATCTACTGTATTTCCTGTATAATTCCCCCCAATGTCTATGATCCACAGCCACCAAGCAGAGCAAAAGTCTTCTGCCTCTAAATGTGTAGTGGTCACGTGTTCTATTATTCATATCTGTTCTTTACCCAAAACTATCTTAGATGCCTTCTCTGTTGCAACCTTACTCTGTTACTCAAATTGACACAGTTTAATAATGTGTGTGTGTGTGTGTGTGTGTGAGAGAGAGAGAGAGAGAGAGACAGACAGACAGACAGACAGACACAGAGAGAGAGACAGAGACAGAGACACAACTGCATAGAGCTGGCACCCCACTTCAACCTTTATGTGTGCTCTAGGCTTTGAACTGAGGTTACCAGACTAGAGCACTAAGCACCTTTCACCTTGCTGAGCTCTCCTCAGTCCTTGAATGCGCAAACTAAACACAATCTAAGTAATGGCTTCAGATTTCCAAAAGGTTGAATGTGCTGACAGTCCCTACATGGAATTCTTTAACCACTGTATTGACTAACCTTCTTCATCAATTTGACATTCTGGGAAAAGCAGACCAGCTGAAGAACTGCCTCCATCAGACTGGCCTGTGGACAAGTCTCTGCATGGCATTTTCTTGAATTCTTATTATGTGGGTGGGGCCAGGCCACCATCAGTTGCAACAGCATCCTAGGCAGGTAAGCCTTGGCTGTGTAAGAAATGTCATTGACAGTGTAGTCTGAGACCAAACCAGTACTCAGCACTCACCCATGATTTGTGTTTCCCTCCAGCTTCCGGGTGCCTGCCTTGGCTTCTATCATGATGGAGGGTAACCTATACCTGAAATGACACTTTTCCTCCCCATGTTGCTTTGGGTCATGGTATTTTCACAGCAACAGAAAAGAATGCAGGACAACCATGATTTCCAAAGAAACCTTTGGTTCACACAAAAAAATGGACCCTTCCACAGCCTCTTTTACTTGTAGCCTCCAGTTTGTGAAGCAAAAACACTGCCCTGAGGCTCTAGTTTCGCTCCATCCTTGCCCCTTTGTGTCCCCACTAAAGAGCTATTTGCTTCACTGTTCACTGAAAAGTGATGGTTAAATAAATATTAAGCTAATGGGAGCAGCTACTGTGTTTTGAATAATCTGAGGCCATTACCAGCTATCTTATGCTTTATTTGTGTACTTGGGCAAAGCAAATATTAAGTTCACCTAAGAATGCTTCCCTCAGTAGGGAATTCCCAGCACCTGGAAAAGGACTCACATCAGTAGTACAACTTTATTGTTTATACTACTATTCCCAGCCACCTCTCAACAACGAGGCATTTCCTCTATGATAAAATGTACAGCGTGACTGATACTGCAGATATGAATCAAATGATCTACAACACGCCTGTGAAAAGGATTGCTGAGGTTAGCCGTCCTTGAGAATTGTAGCTACCCAACCCCTTGGTAAAACCATTCCCAAAGACTGTCCTTTAATATGTTTCTCCCTATCTCGCTTTAGAAAAATACCATTCCTTTCTTCCCCGACCCAGAATGTGCCTATTGTTTTTGCTGGACATGAAACATCTCTTAACCTTTTGCAAGTCTTATACATCTCTGTTCAACTGCAGTCCCTGACTAGTGCCACCCACGCACTGCCGCTCCAAGTTTACCTCTGGGAGGGCCAAACGGACGGTGTTTAGGAACAGATGGTTTTTCAAGGAGATGTAGTTACATTTAAACGCTGATAAATGTACTGTAAATAATGGCTTTAAAAGAATGTGGGTCTTTAAGGGGAAAATATGAGAGCACAAGATACTATTCTTTAATTGCATGAGATTTTTCCCCCCTTCCCTTGAAGACAAAACCAATTCCTAATGAAGCATAAAGCATCGGAAAGAGCCACTGCTCTCATCCCAACAGATGTTTATTGACTGGTGTTGACTGCATACAAACAAATGGCACAGCTCGCTGCTGTCAGTAAGCAGTAGAGAGTGCACAGCTCCCCCGAGTTATTTTACCTTCAAAGACAAGCTGACAAATTTATTTTGTCACGAGCAGCTGTGTTCTGGTTTTTAAAGGGTTGGCTTACAACTAAGAAAGCAAGTAAAAGGAGCAGCCTTTTGGTGTCCAATGTGTTATCCCGCAAAGACAGATTGTTTTAGGTGCAAGGAAGAAGATTTTTAATGAAATCCCTTTCCAATGAGCAGCATATGCTTGACTTTCTCCTTCTGCCAGTCATCCTGCCATTCGTTAATTTTGCTTATTGTCGTTCTCCGGGACTCCTAAATTTTCCTACAAGCTGTCTCGGCCAGCACTAACCCAGCTGGGGGTGGACTGTTGCCTGGGATGCAACTGTCTGCACATCCTACTGGAGCCTTTGATTTCTTTCTTTCTTTCTTCCAGCTTCCTACAGACAGCCAGAGTTCACTGGTGAGCCAGCTGACTGAACAACTAGAGAAGAAAAAAAAAAAAAAATCCAATCCAATCTGATCTCCGTCTCTGTGAGTCCCCAGAACCTCAGAGCCTGACAGTGTGCTTTCAGAGTGTAGGCAGCTTGTCAGCAGCTAGGGCGAATACAATCATGGGGTCAGAGCCGGGAACAGAGGTCTCTGAAACTCTGAAATTGGGAATTAGGGGGAAATTTCTTTTCCTTTAATACAGTAATGCCACATATTAATTTAAATGATTCTCTCAGAATGATTCTGTGGCCTAGTTAAATAAAGTTCAAGGAAATGAATTTCCATCTTCAGCATTCTGAGTTATATTTGAGAGTGGGCAGTTTTACAAGCTTAAAAAAATTACAGGGAGTAGGAAATCTTTGGACAGCAGCTGCTTTGATAAGTGTAATAACTTTCTTTTCTTTAAAATATGTGATCGCACATGGAGGCATGGAAACACTGTTACTATCTTTTCTGGGAGGTTGTTCTGATGAGGATCCCATTGTATTCGAGGGCTAGAGACACAGGAACTATGAATGTAGGAACGGTCTGACATCAGGAGGGGGATGGGCAGGCATCAGGAGCTGGAAGGGTTGCCCTATTAACCATACTTGAATTTCCTTTAGTAGCTGAGTCTGGAGCATCTCTGGATTTAGAAACGGAGATAGAATCTTTGCTCACCTTCGAATTCAGGCACCTGTGACGGCTGCTCTTGGTTGTCAGCCCTACTACATCTGTAATGAACCCCAATACAGAAATATCTGTGAGGGGTTTTTTCCTTGGTTTAAAGCGGGTGGGTTTACTTCTAGTCCAGACTTTTGGGGGTGGGAAGAGACACCCCTTTGATTCAGATTTTGATGTGGGAAGACACACCTTTAATCTGGAACACACCTTCTGCTAGCTGCCTGCTTGGTATCACTTGTCTACCACGTCCAGTCCTTCACAGGCATCAGACCCTACTTCTTCAGGATTCCTGCAGACACTGACGACGAGCTGAGATGTCTAACACATGGACTGAGCAACTTCAGGACTCTTGGATTTTCGGTTCGCAGGCAGCCATGGTTGGATCAGGTAGACAGTAGCCTGTAAGTTACTCTAGCAGTAACTTCTGCTTCCCGAGAGAACCCTGACTAATATAAAGCCTGGCTCTCATATCTGGGTTCGCCACTTACAAGGCCCCAAGCGAGCCATGCAAGCTCCTTCAACGTCACTTTGTTCCTCTCTATCGTGGGCTGTGGCCGTTTTAAGAGCCACTGCACAGAGAAAACGAGCTATCACAGGGCTTCTCAGACACATTACCAAATGGCAGCAAACAAAATCAATGGTACCAATGTGAATTTCTATGTCTCTCTCATTTCTACCACCCAGCATATCTCCAAGTCGTGATGGCTGACCCCTTCACATAGGCTCTGTTCAGATGTACCATGCTCTCTTGCACGCTAGCCTTGGGTTGACAAAGCTGTCTCTGTCATATGCTCTCACTGTATAAACTGTGGAGACCATGTTCCACTAAGGATAGGTACTCAGAAATACTTGTAGGTTTAGCCATTATACGTGTTTAAGGAAAGAACTCTAGAGGTTCAGGGTAACCTGGTGGGGGCAGTTAAGCTGCTCAACAAGCTGCAAGTCATGTTTTCCAGAAACCTAGGGCCGCTTAATCCTGGGCAATGAGATTAACATCTTTCTCAACTCCAGTGTCTCTCCTGTGGACAACTGGAGAGACTAGGAGGGACCTGGTGTCACTGGATATCCCAGGCACACTTTCTGACATGACTGAATTGGAAACTGCCCACCACAATGAAGCACTAATCACAGTGAGTCCTATGTGGGGAGGAATCTCGCTCATTCTTACCCTCCCAAAGAAGTCACAGGGTGTCTATCTTCCCGGCTCACCAGCTGCAAAGCTATGCCATGCAGAAGGTCTCTAGACAGTCCATTCTGCCCAATTCAGAACTAGTTGAGCTTCTGATCCACAGTGTCCAGGCCCTCTAAAAAGCATAGCTGAAGTCCTGACGGGAAGTCATCCCTGCCACTGGCACCACCCACTCCTATAGGTGCCAGCAGGCCTCAGGGGCATGTCAGTCTTCTGCGTCTCCCAGCTGGGTTTCTGCTTCAACCCTTCAGGTTTGCTGGGGAGCAAAAGTAAACTATCTACTTACCCTGATCCTGGGTTTCTGCTGTGCTGCTCTTACCATGTGCCCAACACAATCTCTGCCTTTGTTCTGCTTCTGTTCCCTCTCTGCTTCATGCCTGTTTGCAATCCCAACTCCTCCACCAGTGAAACCCTACCCAGCTGAGCATTCACTTTGCCATGAGCCCTAGCCATGGGCTTGTCTTGTCTCTGTCTCCCAGCATCCTCAGTTCCTCACTCCTGACACTTCTCATGCTTCCTGCAACAACAGGAACTGGTCTGTCTTCTTCTTCTCTTTAAACTCCTGTCTTCCAAATGACTTTCTTTTGTACTTAAGTTTAATTTATTTTCCTTCTACAGTTACACTGACTTTATTAAAACACAAACCTGATCTTCCTTTTCTGGCCTCCCCACTGTACCTGGGATTAAAATCTAAATCCTAAACACGAACCAGAAGACATCTGTTGGCCCAGTTCCCTTCGCAGCCTTATCACATCCTTTGGTGGTCCCTAGGCTCACATATGTTTCCTCTACACCAAGCTTTCTTCTCTACCACAGGGCCTTTGTACATGTTCTCCCCACCTCCAGATCTTCATGTGTTTTCACTTAGGTAATGTCTATATGCTTTCTGTATACCAATTATGTTGTGAGCTCTAAAGGTGACTCCTTTTATTATTCTGAACCAGGACAATTTTCTATGAACTAAGACCTGAAATCACAGATATGCCTCCTTGTTGTTTTTTGTTTGTTTTTTGAGACAGGGTTTCTCTGTTCTAGCCCTGGCTGTCCTGGACTTGCTTTGTAGACCAGGTTTGCCTCAAACTCACAGATATCCACTGCTTCTGCCTCCCAAGTGCTGTGACTAAAAGCGTGCACCACCATGCCTGGCCAGATATGCCTTCTTAAATAGAACACACACCAGAGACATGGCTTAAGAGTTTCTGAGATTAATTTCAGACTGTTCCACTTTATTGTAATTTCCCTGATTACAGAAACCAGGCTAGATCTGGTTTTTCTTCTCATTTCACCTTTATTTGTTTATCACAGGCTCTGTAACTGTCATCCTCCAACAAAAATGTGGGTGTGGCATCCTGTTATGTTTAGTACTTCTGTAAATCATGACTCAAGGAACAATACTTTACAGCACTGTTATGCCTTCTAAGATGTACAAATGTTTTTAGGGGGGAGCTCCCCCATAAAAGATGTCTCTGTCATATATACAGAAGATGTGTCACTTGGACTATATGGTATTTTCAACAACTGATATGAATTATCTCCGATGTGTCCAGCAGTGCCTGTAAAGGTGGCCTAAGGGGGACTGCCAAGACCAGAGCCTTGACAGTGCCAAGTTCTTTGGTCAAACTGTACTCTCGAATCCAAGTAATGGATGCTTTAACATAAAATACTCAAGGGAAGAAAAAAGACTAAAGTAATAGCTGTGTTCTTGGGGCTGGGTAGATGACTCAGTGCATAAGGGAACTCGCCTTTAATAATGAAGATTTGAGTCATGATCATCCCCACCCCACCCAAAGCCAGGTATGGCCACATGAAGCTGTAATCAAGAGCTCCCAGAGAGGGAGGGACAGAGACAGGAGGATTGTGGAGGGATCTTGGCCACCGGCCTAACAGTGAACTCCAGGTTCAGTGAGAGACACTGTATCAAAGAAATAAGGTGCATAATGATATGAGCACCTGATATCCTCCCCTGGGCTCCCCATGCATTCATACATGTGCACATACCTGCACATAAGTATAGACACATGCATATACCACACACATGTACACAAAGCTGTAACCTTAATCTGTGCACAGCTGGCTTCTTTTTGTACAGAAAACTGAGAGACCTTCTTTTCCAAAGGGGAAAATGGTGAACTTTGCCTTTTAAACCCTGTTGCTAAGCATGATGGATAGGCACTTCACGCCTGCAATTAAACACTTCAGTGCCAGGTGTTTATGTTACTCTGTCCAAGTTCCAGTGCCAATTCTAGGGCATATAAAACACCTTTACCCAGAACGATAATCAAACAGCCTTTATTTTCCCCCTCACCTACCTTGTATTTCTTCATGTGCAATACCATCCCATATTAAGTAGCACTCACACGGCCAGAAGCCTGGTGAAGGATGAGCCTGTGTAACGGCAACTGTGTTCACACACAGGGAGTATCGACTTTACACATACCTAAGTGACTGCAGCCTGCTGAGCTGTGGAGCCCAGTAACTGCTAAATCACAGAGCTCACATTGAAAACCCTATGTGATTTTAGGAGGCGGTGGGATTCTATTTTTATGTTGGAAAGCTAATAAATACACAAACATCGAGGAGCCAGGTATAGAAGCAGAGTCAGTCTGAGGTCCAGAGAAGAGAACTACGCTAACTCAGAACCTGCCAGCAGTCAGTATTAATCAGTCTCTCACACGACTATTTATAATTTTTAATTATTCCCTTGGTAAACTCTCAGTATCCTCTAGTACCTAGCCAGCTTTGCTTTTCTCACTGCATGTATTACTAGAGAACACATGAAGGTTCTGTTTAGTTTTTGTGTTTGCTACTGCATAACTGGGCAGCATGGTTGGTTTTTGTTTTGTTTTGTTTTGTTTTTGTTTTTTTGCTGCTGCTGTTGTTTGTTTGTGAGTGTATGTATATGTGTGTGTGGTATTGTTTTTGCTATTCTTTTTTTTTTTTTTTTTTATACAGGGTCTTGTGATGGTGCTTGTGGTGGTCTGACTAGGAATGGCCCCCACAGACTCGTGTTTGAATGGTTGGCCATAGCGAGTGGCACTGTTCAGAACTATAGCCTTGTTGGAGTAGGTGTGGGCTTGATGGAGAAAGCGTGTCACTGAGGGGATGGACTTTGATGCTTCTCTGCTCAAGCTCTGCCTAATCTCCTAGACTGGCATACAATCTCCTTCTGCTGCCTGGGAATCAAAATGTAACGTCTCTCAGCTCCTTCTTCGGTTCCGCGTCTGCCTGCACGCTGCCATGCATCCTGCCACGATAATAACGGACTAACCTTTTGAACTGTAAGCCAGCCCTGACGAAATGTTGTGCTTTATAAGACCTGCTGTGGTCATGGCGTCTCTTCACAGCAATAAAATCCTAACTAAGACAATGCCCATCCTGATTTCAAACTCCCTGTCCTTCTGTCTCTACCTCCTGAGTGCTGAAGTTCAGGCATTTGCCCCCATGCTCAGCTTAGGATATAGTTTTAGTCATCAGTTTTATTTGCTGCTGTGTCTCCAGGAGCTTGGACACAGAAGACTTAGATTATTTGTTGAGTAAATGAGTGAGTGTCTTACCATTTGTTAGGCACCATTTGTTCCTATTGCTTTCCATAAATTAGAAGGCAGCACTGATGAACAGTTGAGTGTTAGAGATTGGCGATCAGTCACTGCGTTCTAAACCTTACCGAATTTTATCTTGGGAAAACCCCCATAACCTTTCCATGCTCTGAGGGACCACATCCTTCCTGAGAGATGAGGAGGAGTCAGTGTGAGCAGCAGTGAGTGTGACTGCATGCTGTGCACAGGGCAGAGGCACACAGTAAGCACCCCAAAAAAACCATGTCTGCACTTATTCTCACACTCTTGCTATCATTTTCATCACTATAAGTAAATGATTATCTACAAAACTACCTTCAAGTGTGGACACTACTCTTACTCTGTGTATTGCTTTTGCACAGTGTAGTAAAGCAGGTACTGTTAATATATATTAAAGGGAAAAATGAAGGAGAGGGATATGGCAGACAGAGGTGTCATCAGAAGAAATAATTCAGGAAAATTAGCATAGAAGTGAGAGAGTCAACCAGAGAGAACTTGGCTAGGGAACATTCATTGGGTGTGACGTTGAACTCAAGAAGATACTTTACATAGCAGAACTGCTGATGAACCCAGAATCCCAAATGGTAAGGTAACAAGCCCATGCTACGGACCAAGCTCCATGAGTTTTGAACCTGGGTTCTATGTCATAATTTCTATTATTTTGAGCTCCATCTCCATCCCCTGTTCTAAGATGTGAGAACAAGCTCTCCATGCAAACAGACTTAGTTCATGCACAACTCCAGCATTTATATAAGGAGGAATTTTAATTCAGAACATGGCTGCTCTGACAAGGGACATCCTAAGACCTTCTAGGTCTGTGTGATCTGGCTGAAATATCAACACGCCTTTAATCCTGGAGACAGAGACAAGCAGATCTGAGTTCAAGGCCAGCCTGGTATAGAGCCAGTGTCAGATAAAGAAGAGCTTAGGTCCAGGCATGGTGGTACAAGTCTTTAATCCCAAACAATGAGGGTAAAGTTAATTTGCAGAATGATGCACCCACATTTGAAAGTGATGTCTAATTGAGTAGCAGAAAGTGCAATGAATCAGAGAAACATGACAAAATAGGATACACCCAACTCTCGTGAGAAGAGAGAGGAAAGGGGAGCTACTTAAGGGGTAATGTGGTTGGTGGCGGGGAAGAGGAGCAGGAGGAGGAAGAGAAAGAGGAAGTTTTACTAGGAGAGTTTTACAGAGGTTGGATGAGAGAACAAACTAGACACAGGCTTGTAAAGCGATAACGAGCCAGAAGATCAGAAGATTGCTGAAGTTAGTTTGAGGCCAAGCAGAGCAATTCAGGAGCCGAAAGAGTCCAGATTGAATAAGTCAGCTGGGAGAAGAGTTAGAGCCAGAAGAGCTGAGTTGAACCAGCCAGCCCAGAGCCCAGTAAGAGTAAGAAAGGAGTCTCAGAAGACTGAAGCAGTAAGTCTCAGAGGCTGAAAACATTCCAGGCCTAGGTTAGATTGTACAGAGGCTAGAAGCTTCCAGAGCTAAGCCTAGGTTAGCAGACAGAGGCAGTAAACTTCCCAGACAGCAACTGAGACAGGTGAATGAAAGTGCTTTTTACACTTGTAAGCTGAGCGATCTCATTCAATTTAACCCCTCTCACCCTCAATTTCTTCACTTCAAAAATAGAGGTACTACAGAGAAACCCTGTCTCATAAAACCAAAAATAAATAAATATATAAGATAAAAATAAAAAAAATAGAGGTACTAAATACCAAACCCACGTGTTTGCCTGAGAGATAAAATGAGATATTTCCTAAGAAGTACCGCACGCAGCACCAGCAGCAAAAGGAGTTTTCAGAAATAAAATGATGCCAACAGAAGCAGCATTCAACTGGCCAAAGAAACACTTCTGGCAGCATCAGAGTGGTTCTTTACCTTGTCCTGATTTCTCGGGCTAGAAGAATACAGAGCATTGACAAATCTGAAACCACCTCCCAGCAGCGCTTTAACAAGCATCAGGCACCATGTATTGTCATTTTAAACACAGCGTCTTTAAATATAAAAGAAACGGTCCTCAGATAAAGACATTTACAACAACAAGGCGAGGAAGTTCTCTGAAAGCTTGTGCTAAGACCCATAAGCACACACACAAACACACAGCACGAAGTCTAGAGTGCTCCCGTGAAAAGAGGATTCAGGCAAGTAAAGAGAGAGAACTGAAGGCTGTGAAATCCCACTATCCCGGCATTCTCACTCCCAAAAAGCCCACCCACAAAGCTAGTTCATCACGTCTGCCTTTGTCCTAGCACAAACTCCAAATACTTCATCTTCTGCCTCTCCTTAGAGATATAGACAAGGGAGATCCAAATTCAGTCGATTTCAAAGTCTATCATTTCAAAATGTCAAGTGGAATGACACGTCTGCTGCCTTTGCTGTACCAGGAAATGCAACATCAAAGAGGTCCTGAGGCTGACAAGTTAGCCAGGCAAGACAGAGCAAAAGGCTGCAAGATAGAGTCAGGACTTTGGGGACTAAACATGGCTTAAAGGTACTTCATTTTGGAGGAGCTCTTCACTGAAGGCCTTTCTCCAGCCAGCAGGTGGCTGAGGGTACTAGCCATTGTGCAGGTCTGGGTTGGGGGTGGGATTGGGGTGGGGGTGGGGACCCATGAGAGTTTGGTGAGATTTGTCCTCCAGATTGCGGTGCAGGTTCTGCCAATCAAGAACTACAGTGTATTTCTAATGTTCTTGTTTAAAAGACAACACAACCGAGCCCTAGGTAAGCTAAGAGGGTTTGCACACCATGTGTCTGATGGTAGTCCACACTTGGCTTCTAGGAAACCCCCTCCCTGGACTTGAGTCAACTGTCTCCAGGCTCATTTGCCAGTGGCTCCTGTCCAGCCACATGCTAGGGCAAGCAGCTCTACTCACTACGATGACAACAATTTACGCTTCTTTCCAACACCTGGGTTTACTTTTAATAGTGAAAAAGTAACACTTTAGTTCAAAAGCATCTATTTAAAATAAGGCGAGTCTTCACGCCACCACATAAAATCCTAGAGGACGAATCCACTGCAGGCCACAGAAACAGCAAGTTGTAATGAAACAGATTTCGGCCTCCTCTAGTTTGCTTTTGGTAAATGTAATAATTAAAAGATTAATAATAATATATGCACGTGACCCAAATCAACACGACGGGAGGGTTTTAGAGGCTTACATTTTAGGTCACAAGCCGTCACAGAGGGAAGACAAAGCAGGAACTAAAGGCAGGAAGCTAGCGGCAGCAACTGAAGCAAAGACCATGGAGGATTCTGCTGACAAGGCTGGATCCCTCCGGCTTGCTTGCAATCAGGTTTTTATAGAACCTTGAACCACCTGCCCAAGGATATCCCCTTCCTCATTGGTCTGGGCCCTCCTGTCAATTAGCAACCAGGAAAATTCCCCACAGACGAGCCTGAAGACCAGTCCTCAGATAGGCAATTCCTCAACTGAGGCGTCCTGTTCCCAGGTGATTCTATTTGTGTCAAGTTGATCACGAAAGTGCCCAAGCCAGCTTGAAACCTGAGAAGGATTATTACACACAAGAGAGTGATGGCTGCTTCTCTTTCTGTTTAAGGTGAACAGCCAAAGTAGATTTCACTTCATATTTTGCCAGCATCACCAGAGATGCTGTCACTGTCTTATTTCAAAGTTGGTGTTTGGGTGAGTGTGCATGCATTCATGTGTGCAGGGTGTGTGGCTGTGCATGTGCGTGCATGAGTGCGCACGTGCACATGCACGCACGTGTGTGCATTTGTGTGTGTGTGTGTTTGTGTGTGTGTAGTTCAAAGGACAAATGTGCCTGTCACTTTTTGGCAAGCAATCCACATCCCTAGCCACTCCCTAGCTGGAGTTCTCCAGCAAAACTGTATTAGCAACAGTAATCCCTGAAAGTTGTCCTGCCTCTACCTCCCAAACACCACTGCATCTGACATTTCTATCTAACAACTAAGACAAGGATGATGATGCTTTCCCCTTCCAGAATCCCACTCAGCAAATGTAAAGCAAAGTGAAATCTCTCATACCATGTTTGAGAGCATTTATAAATGTTTACCTTGAGCCCCAAGATCTTGCTCTAGTTATATGGATAATAACTCTCAATCTGGACTCAATTGCTAAAACCTGCATGCTTTTATAAGCCGTGCATCTGTAGACCAGGAATATTGATGAGGTCCTGTCATTGATGCTCTGCTGCCAGGGCTCCTAATGTGCCAACTAAGCCTTTTTTTTTTTTTTTTTTTAATTGAGTTGCTTCATTTCTTCCTTAAAAAACACACACAGAGTATAAGATGTACATAAACACACACACATTTATATATGTATTTCTAGGTATATAAATATCCTAAAAATGTTTATGGTGGAGATCTTATAAAGTTGTGTGAAAGGAGAAAGCATTTTGTAAAATATGAACTAGGAGAATAAATGATTATATATATACATATATATACACATACATATATATACATGTTAGATACTTTGTGTTTTATTTTCTTTTTCAGGAAGAAATGAACTATCTCAATTATATATATATGTATATATAATAATATATAACATGTAATATAGTATATTACATTATATATCGTGTGTGTGTGTGTGTGTGTGTGTACATATAATTTTTTAGTTAGGGCCCCATACCAGGCATGGATAATTAGCTACACCCATGCTCTGACTATTTAAGACATCATTAAAAGCCTTGCTATCAACATGATAGATTGCAGTAGTTGGATGACTAGGCAACTAGCCCTCCTCAGTCCATGTCTTGGCACTTCTACTGGTTATCTGAGAAAACTAAACTAGCATCTAAGTGGAAGCTTGGAAGCAGTGTGTCTCTGTTCCTGGGGAGGAGACAGGAGAAAGTAGAGACTTCATACCTTCTGCAATCCCTGAAATGATTAGGCAGACACCTGCTCATGATGCCCAGGAGAAGGTTCCAAGCTTCTCGTAAGGACATGTGACATAAAAAAAAAAAAAAAAAAAAAAATGTTGAAACTAGGGGAGAAACCTAGGATTTGTGAGATTGCCTCAATACAGCAGGCCAGGCTACAGTTGCTGGAGCTCTGTCCCCTCCCCCCCAAAAAACCACCCATTTCCTAATTAAGAGGGCTGGTGTAGTGAGAGTCAAACATAGTTCTAGCAGACAATTAACTGAATATTTCTTTCTGCCATTGGAGAGCAGGACCTGAGGAAAAGTACATCCAACTCACAGTGTGGGATGGTCCGTGTGCTGCTGCTCCCTGAGAAGCCTTTGCTTTCCCACCGAACACGTGGCAACTCTTTTGATGTGCATGACTAAAATAATCATATGGGCTCTGAGGTACCTCAAGCCAGGACATACTATAAATCACTTCCGTGAACATCAAGAAAAAATCTTGAACTGGGCTTGCAGACCTGAAACATTCTTAGGCCCATTTTAGAACATCTTAGATTCATAGATAATGCAATTGATATAAAACTAGAGACACTTTTCTTAAAAATAGGTTTGCATTTTAATCACATATTTTCAGGTGCTTCTGTTTCTAAGATTTGAGGCATACAGGATGTTTAGTGTGAAGCATTTATGTCGGAGATCTTATAAATTACCTGCTAGTCATGGGAAAAGAGAAAACATTTTGTAAAATACCAGCTTTGGGAATAAAAGATTCCGTTTTAAATCCTCTGAGATCATTTTGTTTTTTTATGGATACCAAAATCCTTTGTAAGCAGTAAAATCTCAGGCAGGATTTTGCATACACTCATAGAGCCTTCTGGGTCAATGGGCCACAGTGAAGCTCTGGGTAGACACAGTTCCAGCTGTGGTTGCAGCTGCTGCGTGCTGCTATACAGGACAACTGAGGGGCAAGTGGGGTAATCTACACTCAATCTACCTGTAAGTGAGGGAGCCCATGTGACAAGAGTTCTCAACGATGAGTGCTACCTTCCTCCCACACTGAGAGCCACAACAGCACCTAGGAGGTTCAGGAGACTCTAAGAATGACATGGCAGGTTTTCTCAGCCCTTCCCAACATATTAGGGTTGGCTGACAACACTGTTCCACGGAGAAGACTTAATGCATCTGACAAATGGCAAATACACTCTGTTGAATCTTCTCCCTAATTTGACAAATTTGACTCTTTTGCCAGTGTTCTTTCTCAAATGAAAATATATATTTAATACACCACTTAAGCTCACACTGCCCTCAACCCTTCCCTCTCTCACACAGCTTGACATAGTCTAAAAGGACCCATACCAGCTCACTGCATGAACTCATTATCTTAGCTCTTATCCATGACCATCCCAAATGCAATTTCTGAAGTGCTAATTTCCCTAGTTCCTCCACAAGGAAGCCTTACTTCACACCAAGGAAGTTAACTGAGTGATTGACAAGAGATCCTTCAACTCCTCCAAAAGTAAGTATGTAGAGGCTAAGCAGAGCCTGCCGCCACAGGAGCGCAGCATTCCTGGCGCTCACTTCCTCCTGGTCCACCATGTGAGGAAGTGAAAAGTTTCATCCACCAGGAGTGGGACCCTCGGATGACTGAAACTACCACTACCTTGATCTTGGACTCCTCATCCTTCAAAATTATGAGCAATAAATCTGCTATTTATAAAACTACTCATTATTTGGATTGTTATGTTACAGCAGCTGAATGGGCAACGATACTGTTTTCCTGAATTTCCAGTATGCACTAAAGCTGAGTCCTATACCATGAACACAAAATCCTGCCAAACTTGCAAGTGACAATACTTTCTCTTGCAAATCTTAGTAGTTATATCACCTAAAAGTATCTTTAGACAAATCTTCAGAATTTCAATTGTTCTATATAAGCAACTACACGGCGAAAAAAATTCCCACCACCTCCGCTACGAGAACCAATAATTTCATGGTGAGATGAATTTCAAATTGTTTAGTTATGTAAAACAGAATCAATTTCTTTACTGTAACTGAATAAAAATCTGCAGAACATCTCACGGGAATGGAGTGTAACTGCATACTATTCTGTAGACTTTATTCCAAAATCCAAATCAATTTATTTTAAAATTTACTCTCCAGGGATTAGAAGTCCCATACATGAATGAAGTAGCACTGTACCCAAGACAAGAGGACTTAACTATGTCTCCTCATACATTTCATCTTCGTTGCTACTTCGTCCCTGGCTTTAGCTGATTACCTCGCTATGTCAACAGAAGGCAAATGGCCTCATGAAAATGGGCCACCTACACTGGTGAGAGATTTAATATCCAAATCCTATTGCTGTCCTTGAACGCTGCTCTGGGGCTCTCTGATTTTGTGCTACGAATAAGTAGGCCATCGGTGGGGACTTGAAAAGTCCTTTCATTACACCCAGACTCTCACAGTGGCTGTGTCCAGCTAAATTACCTAACCTATAGATAACATGCCAGCACCTGACACCTGGCCCACATTTCCTCAGTGCCCGAGTAAAGAACAAATCGAAATATCTACACATTATGGCAAAGAGATGCCCCAGATAATGAATTGCTCCTGTGGAGTTTCTGGTGTGATAAATGGCTGAATAATGACATTAAACAACAAAGTATTTAATGTGAAATGGCCCAAATATACGAAATTAACTTTATATGAACTCAAAGACCTTCAGCTCTGGAGTGAACATTAATCATTTTCTAGAACTCAAGAGAAAGCCTGATGTGGTTAATTTTAAATTATATTTTGTGATAGGGAGCAATAAAATCTCACAGGATTCAAGGTGTCTATTAGTTTACATTCTTGTCAGGGTCAGCAAAAAGCCCATTATTGATTTGGGGTTGGGGCTCAGCTGCCCTCCCTTCTTTTGAGAAGGTCATCTATGCCTGCTGAGTACCACTGGCCATGCTTCTCTCTGTGCCAATGCAGCGAGATCAATGGACTGTTCAAACACAGCTCTTTACATTGCATTAACTGAATAAATATTACAGTCTGGGCATCTTTTCTCAAGTACTGCCTTAGCTTGTAGAGAAGTGAGCAAAGGAGACATGACATAAATCCTATTAGAATGTTTAAGCAAACACCAAATAACCTCCCTTATATTAAGTTCTAAAGAAAAGAAAAAAAAATGAACATTTTGACTTTTAAGTAGCTTTTGTGACCAAGAGAAGGGCCCACTATATATGCATATATATGTTTTTTTTTTTTTTTTTTGAGGTTGAGGTGTTGAGTGGAAGTACAGAAGATTTTATTATTATTTTTGCTGTTCCCTGAGCACATACAGAGGCAACAAGATGAAGAGCTGTAATACTTTGGTAGCCAGCAGACTCAGGACAAACTAACTTAGCCAATATGGAGTGCACATCCAAAACTCTCCTTCCTTTGGCATTGTTGCAGAGTGAATTCTTGCCCCTTAGTGTCTGCTTCTGGCATTCGGTGTTTCAGTTCCAGGTAGACAAGACCTCGATGCATGGGAAGATGCTCTGGGGAGTGCCTATGTCTGATCATCACAGATCCTACAATCAGGCTGGTGATATGGCTCAGTGGGTGAAGTATTTGTTTTGAAAGCCAGACACCTGAATAACGTCATCCCTGTAACCCCTGTGAAGGTGAAAGAAGAGAGCCAACCTCATAAAGCTGTCCTCTGGCTGCCACATGTGTGCCATGATGTGTGTGTGTGTGTGTGTGGGGAGAGGAGAATTATTCTCCAAATCTCATGTGCCATTGGCTGAAGGTTGCTTCTAGAGTTAACAATTTACTAGCACTTTAGGTCTGCTTGCTACACTGATGAGAAAAAGCCCTACTGTGCACAGATGGCACCTGCTATACAACAGTTTCAGCAAGGTCATGAGCATGAATCCCAGTGCATATAGCCAAGGCACACAGTCATGTTGGACACCATTAATTACCACTTCCCAAAGAATATACTCATTTGTTAATCAAATGTGTAAATAGTCCGATTCTATGTATATTTCTAGGTGTTGTGAGTCCACTGAGGGATGGAATGAAGAATGTGGTCTTATTTAGTACCTGACACAACTGGGCTAGGTAGAAGCAGGTTATTGTGGGTGCTATAGCCTCAGCTCCAAACAAGTCCCTTAACTTTAAGAATTAGAGCAAAGTCATGAACATGGAAGTCTGACCCAACACGCTAGTGTCATGAACAGACAATCAGATGTGCATTAGGAGACAGTAGTTTCTCTCATAGAAAAGTAAGAGATGGACTTCACTCACAGGTGTCTCTTTGGGGACACCTTCCCTGTGGTGGCTATGCCCAGAGGCACTGCAGAGTCCCCTGTTCTAACTCTGACAGCTGAGTGGTATGTAAAGCTTCAAGACATGAAAAGGATTACTTTAATTCACCCACACAGGGACTGAACTGGCATCAGTGACTTCAAATGCGCCCAGCAGAGACCAGCTGATCTCCATTTCAAACACACAGCGCTCTGCCCTCTAAATGGGACAGAATTCCATGCTATCTATGCTGGTCATGTGAAGTCGAGTGCTTACCAAAGCTCCGGGCATAGAGGGTTATTTGTAAAACCCCAGTGTAGCATTATGTGTTGCTTTAAATAAGCTATTACATTCATATAGAAAATAATAAACCATATAACTTGTGAAAAGGATTAGGCATAACTATTTTGAAAATCAACCATTATAAGCAGATAGAGCAATTCTTACTCTTATTTGATTGAACACCCATTCTCATAATTTGTAGGTTGCTAAAGGGTACATTTTCTGTTCTTTTTACATTTGTGAATGATATTTTCCAACTTGAGGCATAAGGGACACTAAACTGTGAGGTCTCTATTTAAGCCAGAACTTAAAATAAGTATCCAGAAAATAAAATACCTTTGAAATTGGGAGGAGTCCTGCAAGACAATATATGTGGTATGTACCCTTAAAAGGCATTGTCAGTTGATCCCAGATTATTCTCCAACTGAGTCTAGAGTCCAGTCTTAGAATCCTTAGTCTCTCAGCTCTCCACATGGTTAGACTGAAGTGTCAAAATTAAGTGCATTTGATATCTATGATGAATGTATGCAATCTTGTCCCCTTAATGTCACAGCAACCACAAACCTGGGAGAGAAAGAAAGAGGATGGAAAGGAGAAGAGAAAACAGAGGAAAGATGGAGGTAGAGCAGACCTGGATTAGGAGGAATGGGAGCGAGAGGGAAAACACTGAAATGTGTGTTTCTCTTTTGTTCTCTGTGTTTTGCAAAGAACAAAGTTCCCATATTACCTTAGGCCTAGGGAGACGCTAATAAAAACATGGCAAATTGAGGATTTGCTTTACGGACACACACTCTAACATTTTACTACCTAATATTCTTGGGAAAATCCAGAACCAACGTTTTCACAAAACTAAGGCCGGGTGTGGCAGCACGTGTCTGTAGTCTCAGCTGAGAATACACAAGTGGGGTGGGAGGAGTCAGAACTGGAGACCAAGTTAGTCTACCTCGGGAGACTGCCTCAAAACAGAAGACACACACACAGAGGGGAGGGGTACGAGGAACTAAGATAGCTGAGAAATTCTCAGCAGCAACCAATTGTTCTACTCACATTCTTGAACACTTTGTGTACGGAAGGTGATTTTAAAAACACTGGCAGTCAGGCATGGTGGTGCACGCCTGTAATCCCAGAACGCAGCAAGGCAGAGGCAAGCGGATCTCTGTGAGTTCGAGGCCAGCCTGGTCTACAAGGGGAGTTCAGGACAGTTAAAGCTACACTGAGAAACCCTGTCTTAAAAAAAAAAAAAAAAAAAAAAAAAAAAAAACCAACCAACTAGCCAACCAACCAACAAACAAAACCCCTCTGGCTGCACAAGGAATGATTACAACTCCTGTAGCTGTCACACCTTCTCCTCAACTCTGCACTTTTGTTTCCCTTCTGCAACTGAGGCTTTTGATAAAGAAGCCCTATGCTGTATCACCCAGATGGCAGTGGCAGCTCTCCCTCAGAGACCAAGGGACTCTGGGCATGAGAAAGCACTCCAGTTGATTTTTTTTTTTAAATGAAAACTTGTAAGAGTTTCATCCTGGCAGCTGCTTTATGTGGTGACCCGGGTCATCACTCACCTGGTATAAATAAGCTCGGTCATGAAGAAGGTGAAACATGGGAGCCAGCGATGATGTATTAGACCATATTGCTGGTTCATGGGGCGGCAGCAAAACTGCTCCGCTGGAGAGATTTCTGGAATGGTTTTTCAAGTGTAACTTGAAATCACGGTTCATATCTTCTGACTCTGAGGCCCCTCCCTCCGTAATTAGCTGTTTTTACATTTTTTTTTTTTTCTGGTGGGCAACAGTACTTAACGTGAACACAGACTGCATTAACACACAGCGGAATCCAGCTCTATCACGCCAGCTCATCTCCAAGTGTTATTTGTTTTCATAAACTTGAGCCCGGATGACTCTTTCTTCACTGCCTTTAATTAATCAGGAAAGCTTAATATGCACTTTTTTTTTTTTTGTTTCATCAATCTGGCACTAAAAATGCTGAATTGCTTTTGTAGTCATTTGAAAGAAGAGTTTGGGGCTATTAGAAGAACTTCACACCAGGCCTCTCTCTCTATGACCTACTTATATGCTTCAAAGCATAGGGATGTTTCAAGGAAAATGCAAAAGTTGGGGTGCTAGAGATGTCTGGGCCATCTCAAGGTCTATTTTTTTCCCCAATTTTCTACACAAAGGCACCTTATGGTGCATTTTAATAATGCAACTTGAAATATTTTGAAAGGGGGACAAGTCACAATCTGACCCTCACAGAACTATGCCTCACACAGACCCCTGAGTGGGCATTTGCCCATGGGGATCCTCCTCTTTTGTCTCGAGTGGGTAATTATTTCACACATTTGGGAGGTTTAGAGGCAATGCATATGTGCTTTGTGAGTGAAAAGTGTGGGGATCTGACTCCTAGAAATCTGGAAGGAACAGAAAATAAGAACCTCCCAGCTGGCCTCCGATCCCTAATAAGAGATCCTGCAGTCCACCTTCGGGGCTGAATATTCCAAAGTTATCTTCGTTAAAAATGCAGAAACAGCGTGAGAACATATCTGACTTTACCTTTTAAAAGTAGGATTAAAAATTTAAGAGGCTTCATGAATTACTCTTATACCTATATGTCCTTTGGTATTTGGTAATCCCTTAAGCCTTGAAAGAACCCTTTGTTGATTCGTGTATAACATGATCAAAAAAGCAAAATATGAAAATGCAATTTTTTAAAAGACTAAATAAACCTATACCCAGATATCATGATATTATAGAAAAAAAAAAAAAAACCCACTCAGCCACCCAGATACCCAGATGCACAAACATATATGGATGCATTCTTGATGATTTATTAGATTTGGCATCTTTTTGTTTTGTTTTATAGCATATTCAATGTACCAAATACCCCTGAATAAGCAGTAGAGATGCACACAGTCTACTGGGGAAGATAATCTGTGCATCTGTAAGTATGTATGAAGAAGCATGCATGTGCACATGTTCGCATCTGTGCATTTGGTGGTCAGGGAACAGCATCAGTCTTTACCTTCCACCTTGCTTGAGACAGGATCTATATGCTGCCTGTGGCTGAGGGCCTTGCAGCTGTAACCTTCTGGAGATTATCCTGCTTCTACCACCCATGTTCAGTTTTACAGGGCATCTGGGATTCATACTCAGGTCCTCATGCCTGCATAGCAAGTGCGGACACACTGAGGAGATTAATTTTGCTCAAATGACTACACATGTACAAAAGGACTTCAAATGAAGGACCTTGGGGGAAAAGGGGGCCACAGAATTGCTTCTGTGAAGAACACTTAAGAAAGTAGAGTAGGAAGGATGCCGTTTCAAAATGGCAGAGTGGAATGTGTTGGTTAGAGCGTACTGTGTGAGAGAACAGGGAGGGTTAAACTCTGAAAAGCAAGAGACAAGGAGGCTATTTGGGAAGCATCTGAGATACATTCCCCCATAGGCTGTAGTGTGTATAATTTAAGGGTGCTAAGCACGAATACATGCTATAAGCATATTTGGGCCACTCCTCCTGCTAGGAACCTTGGTTAGGTATGATGGAGAAGGATTTTGCCTTAGGTCCAATGTCTTCTTTTTAGCAAAATCGGGTCCAATCTCTTTGCCCCGTGTCCAGCAGACGTCATTATGATGTGGGCATCTGGAATCTGCAATTTCTAAGAAGTCATCAAGAACCTGGTACACAGACGCAGGTAAGCCAGGTTAGAGCCGGGAGGGCATGCTGGCCTTCTCCCATATACTGAACCTTAAAAGCTAAGCCACTTCGGTATCTGGGAGATGAGACAAGAACTGAGTTTCAGTTCTGTTTGGACAGACACTGGTTTTTCCTACTCAGGTCATGCTTAACATTTTCTTTCTATAACAAGGAGCCCCACAGTGGGCCACAGGGGACCAGGGGACAGAAGTAACTGCACTGCAGGGCTCTGAGCCCTGGGCCTGTTGGGATCTGAGGTGCTGCAAAATGGTGTCTTCGTCTCAAACTGAAGCAGGAGCCCTGATATGAGTGCTAGACAACAGGAAGACCCCGTCTCAACACAAACAAACCAAAAAATGAGACTCTTCTCTTTTATTGAAAAATTATATTTCAAAGTCAATAACTCTATCATAGCAAAGCTTGGTTTTGTCCATTCAATCATACAAGTGGATCTGTACCAAATATGTGTTCACAAGGCATCCTATCTGGGGTCCTGGCACTTCTGACTATCAGGCTTGCTTCCCATCCCCTGGTAATTTTCACACAACTTTATTTTCAACAACTGTCTTCAACATCCCACATACATAACAGAATTCTACTTCTTAGAAAAATACCAGAAATAGATACAGACAGACAGACAGACAGACAATAGAAACGTCTTCCCATTAGCAGAGTTTTTTTTTTTCTCAGAAAACAAACTAGTTTGCTTCTCAGATGGTGTGGAAAGATGGGTGTGAAAATGGAGGAGGGAGAAAGCCTTAGAAAAGGCTTGCCTCATACCTGTCTGTAAAATGAAGCCTTCTGTGAAGCAACTGGACAACTGAGACTCACTTTTTATGAGGGCTTTTGTTTGCTTCTTTGTTTCAGTGGTAATTCTCTAAATGCCATCAGCAAATACATAAACTTAACTATAGGTCATTTTAGTTTTCTGCAATTTTTTTTCTCATATCTTTGGTGAATAAGGCCATCTTTGTAGCCAGAAGGAAAAGAATAAAAGCCTCCCAAATTAGATTTCTGTCTGCTTTCAGGAAAAGAGAGAGATGGGAAGAGAGAGAGAGAGAGAGAGACAGACAGACAGACAGACAGAGACAGAGACAGAGACAGACAGACAGAGAGAGACAGAGACAGACAGAGAGAGAGAGAGACAGACAGAGACAGAGAGAGAGAGAGAGACAGAGAGACACAGAGAGAGAGAGAGACAGAGACAGAGACAGAGACAGACAGACAGAGAGAGAGACACACACAGAGAGAGAGAGAGTGAGAGAGAGGAAAAGAGGTGAGAGAGGGAGAAGAAGAGGAGGAGGAGAGGAGAGGAGGGGAGGAAGGGGGAAAGACAGAGTGGGAGAGAGATGTGGGAGAAAGAGAGAGGCACAATGGATTATGATTCCATTTCCTGTAGAATTTACATCAGTTCCTAGTTCATTAAAGTCTGCAATTAAAGGAATAAATGTGAAATCTTAAAATACATTTAGAGGCAGCATGCTAAACAAGCACCCAGTGTTTCCAATTACATGCAAGCATATGAGGGAGGCCTAGACCCACTCTGAAACCGCTTACCCCTCAACTTCCCTCCCTAATTAGAGCAGTTTATCTTTGTGGCTCCATACCATTATTGCACCATGATAACGCTTGGCAAGTACTCTGGGAAGTGATAATTAATAGCAGTCCACACCAGCCAAAGCAGATGGAGTGGTGTGAGCAAGGTGCTAAGCTGGTGTTAGCAGTGGTCACTTGGGGGAACACAGTGAAAGGGGGCTTTATTGACCACAGTGGCTTCACACATAGCATGGCAATGATCTAGCAGCTTCCTCACATAGCAGAAAGACAGCTCACTTAGTAAATCATCCCTTAAGATAGCTCTTATGGAGCTTTGGCCGTGAATCAGGAACAAAGGATCATAGGAAATAGTTATTTATAAACAATTCAAGGGGCATAGTAAAGTTAACAAAATTTGGGCTTGAATCGAGTTATGAATTACATTTCCAAGAAATAACGAAAACTTAGAGAGAAGATAAGCCATTTTGAGTAGATTTGAAGGTAAACAGGTATGGGCAGACAATGAGGCACATTTGTTTGATATAACTCTGTGGCCAACACCAGGCTGTGTGGCAGTGGGTACTTCTCCAGTGCTGAGTTAGTGCTCGGTGAGAGGCACAAGACATTTTATAATTCTTCCTGATTTTGCAAATAAAAAAAATCAGAGTTTTAGGCAGGCGTGGTGGCACATGCCTTTAATCCCAGCACTCGGAAAGCAGAGACAGGCAGATCTCTGTGAGTTCAAGGCCAGCCTATCAGACTCTTGAACTGGGAAGACATCTTAGTCAATAAAGCCTGCACTGAGCAGACAGGAGGTTTTAAAATAGTTCCAGAACTAATGTAAAAAAAGACAAGGCATGGTACTTCATGTGTGTAAGCCTTTTGTTGGGGAGGGGAGACTGGATTCCCGGTACCCAAGAACGAGTGAGTCTAGCCCATTTGTAAAGTTCCAGGCCATTGAAGGACCCTATGTCAAAAAGCAAGGTGGACAAAAACTGAAGAATAGCACCTAAGACAGTCCTATGACTGCTACATGTGAGCATGTGTCCTCCCCCGCCCCCCAACACACAGTCAGCCTGTCTGAATATAAGGTCACAGGTTGAAATTAAAAATCATACACACTTGTGATTTTCCCAAATTTAATAAAATAAAATAAAGAACTTCTGGTAGAAAGAGGTTTTACCCAATAATCTCTCCATGGATCTCATCTTATTTGTTCTACGACATAAATGATCTCGATAGAGACCTCAGTTCCAGCAGGTTTTGAAACAAATGTTTAGCATGTGGCATCATCTATTTACTCAGAGTTATGACCTCCTTGCCACTTCACCTGATTTGTATTCCACCTCCACATATGGCAGAAGCTGTGGTCACCAATACTAGACACAATGATCTTAAAAAGAGAAAAGGTGTATCTGACTTCATACTTCTAGAGGTTTCCATCCAGTAGCAGTGAAATCCTATGCATTGGATTCTCAGGTGAGTAGGAGTCAATGGCCCAAGGCTGTTGACTTTGTGAACAAGAAGTAAGAGAGAAGGGTTGGAAGGGGCAGGGCTCCCACAATCATCTCCAAGGGTACCCCATCACTGTCCTGAAAATACCCAAATCATCATTGCTGACATCATGCCCGAGTTCACGCCTTCCCTTTTGCAGGGAAAGATGAATACAGTGGCAGAAAAGGAGATGCCGAGTCCCAAGTCTCTTGATCAAGACACATAGGAGGTCAGGTACTTTCCTTGGACTCTTTAATTATGGGAGCCAATACATTTCCATTTATTCAGCCAG
Organism: Acomys russatus; assembly: GCF_903995435.1. Classification (NCBI taxonomy): domain Eukaryota; kingdom Metazoa; phylum Chordata; class Mammalia; order Rodentia; family Muridae; genus Acomys; species Acomys russatus. The sequence goes on from NC_067139.1 coordinate 44,682,651, forward strand.
CTTGGACTTCCGGTCACATGCAACAGAAAACAAAACAAAACAAAACAAAACAAAACAAAACAAAAAAAACAAACCCCTGATAGATTAAGGAAGGGGAGTTGAGGGAGAACAAAATGCCATGGAAGCAAAAGACATAAATTTGCCCTGAGTTACATTCCATCATCTTGGTTATTGTTCATTTAAGAATTTCTTATCCATTTAAGTTTTTAAAATGAATAGGAGTACCAGCTTTAGGGAAATAGTAGTATTGAAATTAAGTTGTAGACCAGCTGAACTGGGTCTATGGAGAGAGACAGTCCACACCGCACCAAGACATTTCCCTACTGGTGCTATTTAGAAGGGACCAGCCATACGCCATGAGAACTTCCAGGGTCCTCCTCAAAGGGCTTTCCCGAGAAACTGGGTGAAAAAAAAAATCAAATTTCCATACATGAGATGAAAAGTGTTTCATCTGCAAACTCAGAGTACTTAATTCCTTTTAAATAAGGATAAATTTTCCCAGAGAGCAGTGGTTCTCAACTTGTGGGTCGTGACCCTTTGGCAAACCTCTATCTCCAAAAATGTGTACACCATGACTCATACCAGGAGCGAAATTATGGTTATGAGGTAGCAGTAAAAATGCTTTTACCGTTGGAGGTCACTGCAACATGAGGAACTGTATTAAAGGGCCACAGCATCACGAAGGTTGAGGACCACTGCCATAGTGGATGCTCCTGCCTGCTTTCGGAATTCTCAGACTCATGATGTTTTATTAGGATGCTCAGGATAAGAGAGATTAAGACAGAGGAAGCAGCTGCCATCTGCTCCACAGTCAACGAGAGGCAGTATAGGATCCACGCCTCCACTTTATTATGCTGGCAGCAAAAAGATTCAAGTTATAACAAAAATGACATGACTGATGTTTCTGGGGACCCTAACGACCAGCAGCCAGCCCTCCCCAACCAAAGTCAAGCCAGTGGTCTGCCTCTTCAAAGACTGAATGTAATGATGGTGCCCGTGAGGGGCCGCTCTTGGTAATGAAACAGTAGTTTGTGAAGCACTGAACAAAGTGGCTGGTCTTGCCACTGATGTTTCCTTCAGGATCTTATTTTCTTCTTTAAGAACGAAGTCCTTAGGGAAGAAAAGCTCTCTGACAGAACGGGAAATGCTGTAACCACTCAAGTCCACCCCACTTGCTTTTCACTTTCGGCACAGAGCTTGGTATTAGGACGTGCTACATCATGTTCCTACTTTTTCCTTTAGTTTCCACCCTCACCAGAGAACTGCAAACTCTAAAAAGATGACTGAGAATTACCATCTTCCCCAGCTGCTGGGTCTAATAACAGTACTCGATAAAACAGCTGATCAGTAATCCTTGGGAATGGTCACTGCACGCTGACATAGAGCAACAGTTTAGTTTTAAAAATATAAAAGTAGTTACTTACGGTTGTATTAAAGTTGTGATAGAAATACTCAGGGCAAAATGAAATCTGATGATGAACTTTAAAAAAAAAATATATAGTTGAGATTTTAGCCTGAAAATACAGAAATTTAGGCCACTTCAAATAGTTTGCTCTTCTACCTTCTGTAGTCACAAAACTCCTAGTAAGACATGCCTTCCCACTAAAGAACATGCTCAGATTCTGGCATCCTCAGCCACCTGAAAGTAAATGTCATGGTTTGAATGTGTTGCTGCGTGGGAGCTTAGGAGGCACAAGCTGATGAGGCTGGCATCACTGAACCCACCCTGGGGAAGTCAGGTGGAGTTGGAGTGAGATGTCTCGGGCCTAGTTTGCTATTGAATTTTGCTTCAGATGAGATTCCAGTCAATGAGAAGAACTATGATTCCCTTTGGAACCGCAGTTACCTCCTCCTTCAACTTTCAAATGAGAGTAAGAGCTGGGAACGTAAGGGAGGCACGTGCTTGCCTAGCGGGATGGTGAGGGGATGCTGGCTTCCATCTAGAATCCTCGCACTGGGGAGGCAGAACAAGAGGGTGAGAAGTACGGTGCCATTCTTGACTATATAGAAATTCTGAAGTCTGCTTTGGCTACATGAAAGTAAAATAAAGTAAGATAGGCAAATGTCTTGGTACCATATCTTACTTCATATAGCACTATGAACAAGAATGCTGATTGGGTTAATAGTTACCTGATGAAAAGACTCCTCAAGTTATACAACATGCCAATCGTTATTTTAAGCCCTAAACATCTTTGACTTTTATGATCTTTATAAGAACTCTCTGAATCAGGAGCTATAAGCATCTTCCTCGTACGGATGAGGACACTGAGGAGGAGTCAAGCACCTAGTGCCCATATCTAGCAAAGAGGGAAAACAAGATTTGAATTTTGACATTTAATTTCCAAATCCTGACTCCGTATGTTCTTCAGCATGGCAGCAGCAAGGAAAACATGGGACACAGGGGCTTTTTGAACTGTAAATTATGGAGTGGTTATAAAGCGAATACAAAGAGCCACTCATTGCATCCCTTGAAAGACTGAATTACAGCAGCCCAGTCAATGGAAATTCATGCATGTAGCATCATCATGCAGCATTATACACATTACACATTATATGCAGCGATAAGCAACTCCTCCTGACTTGCACGGTTACACTCCGTGCTTTCAGCTACTAATAATTAGTGTGGTCTGAAAGTATTAAATGGAAAATTACCAAAAGAATTCATCAGTTATAAATGTCAATTTTGATATATTTGCATCTTACCTACTTTACTACTCCTATTTTAAAATATCTTACAATGCATAATATAAAATTTCTCACAGGTATATATGTGAGTAAAAGGCATATTTACACTGGGACTAGTACTATATGTGGTGCCAGGCATCCAGCTGGGATCTTGGACCACAATCTGTGAGATATGGAAGGACGATTTTACTATAACCCACTAGTAGAGAAACAATTACATTTACACTACATCACTACAAAGTAAGTTATGATACCACCATTTCTGGCAAGTAACTCCTTTTTCTCTGGAATTAAAATTTAAAAAGTCTAAGCATTGTCTGGCAACAGAGACAGACTCTTCTTGCAGCCCTGGCTGCATAACACCTGTGCTAGAACACGGGCAAGAATGTGCATCTGCAGTGGTGGCTGGTGCAGAGAGAGATGCATGGGAGACTAAACACTAGGAGCATGTCCATCAGAGCCCCAAGAAGGCATTCATGCCACAGTAGCCATTTCCATCTGACCCACAGCTAACACATCTTTCTATAAAGCAACTGGCGCTAAATGTAGAGCCTAAACTGGTTACCAGGGCCCGGCTGCTGATAAGACATGGTGTTTTGTATCTAGGCATCCGGGTCCAAGGATGAAAAAAGATCGGAATACAACATGCTATTTTCTGAGCCCCAGTTTCCACTTGTCTCCTCACTAAGTTGCTTTGACACTACACCTGCTGTTTTCTGTTGTGTTCTGGAAGCCTCGGCTGTACAACAGATGGCAGAGTGTTTGCCTAACAAATGTTCTCATGGGACAGACTAAGGAGGTGGCAGTGGGGACTGATGCAGTCGGGAAGAAAGGGGGTGGGGGAGCATTATCCTAGGTGCCCGAGGACAACCACAAATCTCCAACTTTGCTGTTAAACCTGCCACACAGCCCAAGGGCTGGAAACTACTCAGCTTTGATTATTCCAATTACTGTTCTTGCCTTCTGACAGTCACACCCAGGATACCTGGAGGTAATAGCTGCCACCAGAAGCATCAAGGGAATCTAATGTGGGCATGGGGAGGTGCCAACTGGGGGCTATACCACAACTTAAAACTTCAAACTCCATCCTAATTCAAATTTCAACATAGTTCTTGAGTCTAATGTAAGACTAACTCTCTTTAAATGGACATGTGCCAACTCTAATCCTCAGCCTTAATTCTAGACTTTAAACTGTCCTAATTCTAACTTAAACATGGCATTTTACAGAGACAAAGGACTAGGAAAAAACCTTAACAGCCAGATGGCATGGGTTCCTGTGAATTGTGAGACATCTTTATCATGTCACTTGCTCATCAGAGGTTAAGAAAACCATGACTTTCTGGAATGATAATTTAACCTCAGACTGATACTTTGTCTCCACTGGAGAATGGGAGCAATAGTTTCTTAATCACTGTTTAAAGAAAGCATTTTGTAAGTGCGTAACTAACTATATTCAATGAAGCCAACACTTGTCTTAAGGGCCCAGTCTTACAGACAAGCTATGCATGTAGGCTGTCTCTCACGGCATCCATAAATTCTGTTTGTAACATCAGAGCAATTCTATACATTCCAATAAATCTGACTCATTTGCCTGGAATCCTTGGAAACCAACCTTTTTACCATTAAGTCTTTTGGTCCCATTAACAAGAGACTGAAAACAAACTAAATCCACCTTCATTCCTTTCCAGTGTTTCTTTTGCTCATTGCTATGATCCTAAGAGATGGAATATAAAACTTGCATGTAATGGATTTTCCATAAATGACTGAAGTAAAGCACAATATGCCAGATACTATGCAAAGATTTTCCATTTATAATCTCACTACAAAATTCCCAGCTGGAAGGAACAATGTTATTACAGACATGGAAGCAAAGGAAAATGAAACAGGTCTACTCACAGCCACACAGAGAAGAAGAGTCAAGGTGTCAGATTTTGAATCTTAAGACTATGCAATAATTGTAAGTCAAGGAGACTTTTGTAAGACCTAATTTCTCATATGGGTAGAACATAGTTCCTTGTATCCTGGGGCAGGGCAGGGGTGGGGGGGAGGGATGCTGTGTTTTGCTGAGTAGTGAATTGAAAGGCACTAAATCAGGTGAACTGAATCTAATAACTATGGCTCCCTAGATTTCAATGATCTGGAACTCTCTGAAATTAAATATGGAATGCTATATATAGGTAAAATTTCCCATAGAAAACTTCATAACTTTAAATATTTTAAGCATTTTGAAATCCTTCTAGTCTATAGAGATAAGTAAGTTAGCCATTTATAATTGAACTTATGCTTAAAATTATCATCATCAAATAGTTCAAGGGGCTCCACATGGCCTATGCATCCCAATTGTAAGGGAAATGACCAGATGGATGTTCAGAAAGTGTAAGGTCTGAGAATAACCATGCAATGGAAGCACCTTAGGCATAGAACACACCACTGTAGCTCAAGCACCACTAATCAAGGCATAGCTCAGAATCCATTACATTGCTAGAAAGTGTATGCAGATGAAGGATCCAGTTTGTCACCTAACCATGCCCTGATGAAGGTGACACTACAGAATTTTGGTACCAGTTACCAGATTCACTGGTCTTTAGAATACAAAAAGAATCCTCTATGTGAGGCCCAAACTATAACAGAGCTGCAAATATAACCTTTCAAATTATTTATAAAAATAATGAGCTCTGAAGCCAATAGTTATGTATTAAAAGCCATCTGTCACTTAGATGTCCCCATGTGATTGCAGGCACTGAATTTAAACTGAAGTAGTCTCCACAAGGAAAGCACTAGATGTGGGACAAGTTTAGTGGAAGAGTGAGAATCATCCCATATACTTATTTGTGATGGACAAATCCTGTGGTCAGGGGTTTGGGGAACCAAAGTCTACAAAGCCTCTGGGAATGAAAGGTAGAAGAGAGTCACTCTAGTTTGCCCAAAATGTTTAGAAAAGGAAGAAAAGATGAATATGTAAGGGGCATGGAAAAGTAAGAAAAGGAAGGAAAGAAGAGAGGGAGGGAAGGAGAAAGAGAGAAAGGAAAGAAATAAAGGAAGGAAAGGAGAAAGATGGAGGGAAGTGGGAACAAAAGAAAGAAAGAAGGAGGAGGAGAATAAAAGGGAGGGACAGGGACAGCACCTAGGCTTATGGATGCTACCGCTGGAAACTGAAAAGAAGGCGGGAAAAGGAAAGAAATGGTCCACTGACCTCTGGAGAGATCAGCTTTTTCTCATCTTAAAAGAAAAGCGGAAATGAGAGAAGTGACCTTTGTCCCACACTGCTACATAATGATTCTGCCCCACTTGTAAATACTACTCGAGGTGTATTAATATTATTTGGGAATTGTCTTTGTAAAGATATTGGACAGTTTCAAAGGAAAGGACAGACGCAGGGAAAAGAAAACCAGGATTATTCTATCAGGGAATAAGACAGGTGGTCAAATTAAGCTTCTGCTGGGAATATTGCACTCAGATTGGTACAGAGATGCTTAAAGCTAAGACTATGGAGCATAGCAGATAGAAGGTGAACTAATACAAAGCATCATGCTAAAAAGCAAAGAAATGAACGTCCTCCCTGTCCAGCTTTCTAAAGCTAAGTGTGCGGATCATGCTGTTTACAGGGAGAAAGGAGTGTTACAGATTACACACTTCCCATGTCTATTCATGTAGTGACAATGGGGATGCCTCAAAGTCTTCTTTCACCTAGTGAACATGCTGAGTACAATCAGTTAGGTTGCAATTAAAATTACAGTTCATCTATCGGATTCCCTCACCATTCCTCTTTACATGGCTCTGGAGATTTGGGGGAAAAACATGATTCTTCTGTTCTGGCTACCCTTCTACTTCTAAAACATGTTCTTTAGGCATAGTACATTGAACTTTAAAACCTTCCCTATTTGTAAGTTTTAGCAAAATTTCACCGGGTTTCAACAGAGTGTCAGGGTCTAATTGACACAGTGAGCAGTAATCTATCATAGCTTAGCTGGGTTTTCAAGCTCTTCCTGACTGCATGAAGAAATCTGTTAGCTAGTTCTACCCCAAGCACTATGAGATCTCCTTTATCTTGGTGCAGATTGTTTTTGCTATTTTCCTGAAGTGAGATGGACAATGAACAGACCCATTCCTAAGACTCTAGCCTCTTGTAGGAGTGTGTCTGTCATCAGAGTGTGGCTGGGGCCAGAGCTGCAGGTGTCCTTCCATAGTCTCTCACTGGGAAGCTTAACTCCAAGCTGCCATGGCTAGGCAGCCAGGCTTCCAGTGAGATCTTCAGGAAATGTGCTCAGGACTCTATGAGCATGCCACTAAGGGTTTCATAGGACAGATACGGCCACATAATCCCATAAAGATGAGAAGCCTGACGAAGGCAGAGACAAAAATTCTGCACCAGCTCTGCCAAAAAGAAGGATTTTATTAAGCTTGAGCTGAAAAGGGAGGCTCTCCCATTCTTTAGAGGGACTCATTTACTAGATGGTGAAAAATGAATGCTGTGGGTAATTTCATTTCCAATTGATTTATTTCGAAGTGGGGAGGGGAAATTGACACTCAGTGAAGAAAGTAAAAAGCAAGTCTCGGGGAAGAGCCAGCTAGTCTCAGGATAATCCAATTATTTGGACACAGACAATAAGAACACAGAAGGAAGTGGGTTGAAGGTCACATTAAGACTGCCATTACTCCCAATGGATACCTTTCTGACCCCCTCCCCAAAGACTCTGCAAAAAACCATATACTGATCTATATTTCCAGTTTATTTCTGACACCTGAAGCTAATCAAAGTTCACTTTTTAGAAATCCAATAATTATTCTCAATTAGATTACCCAGCAAATTAAATCATAAATTTCTCTCTCCTAGCCCTAGTTGTCTCACGCCTAAAATACAACATTCCTCCCTCTGGCACTTTATGTAAATCTCTGAGGCCAGCCTCCAGAGAAAATTATGGATTTGATAATTTGTTAATGTGACCACAGTAATTGTTTTAAGCCATATTTATGATTTTATTGTATCTTGCAACAATCAATATTAATCCACTGATGTCCCTGACTCTGGGGTTTTCTCAGCATCGACAAATGACACAGGAAATTCATTTTTAATGCACTCATTTAGGGCTCCCTCCCAGAGAGGGAGAGTCCTGCATATATTAATAAAGGCCAAGAAATGAATGGCATCGCTGCACATACTTTACCCTGAAGAGTTAGCGGGAAGAGAAGATTTAATGCCAAAAACAAAAAGGAGAATAGACTAACAGGGTCTATTTTGTGCAGCAGTGCCATCATTAAAGTTAATGGAATTACTGCGTGGTCATGCACCAGAGGGAGCCCATTGGAAGTTAAGTTCTTCTAGGGCCATTGATTTGCAGACTTTCGCTCAAACATCCCCATTGGCATCTGATGAGCACTGCAGAGAGGCACAGGCACTTTAGAAATTGTTTACGCAAACTTCCAGTTAAGCATATTAAGGACTAACCATAATTAAGTATTTTTGAGCAGATGGACTAGTTGAGCATGTCTTCTCTTGATAGTGGTGAGAGTCAACTCCTCCTAGCTGTAACCATGGAGAACTTGGTGGAATCACCTAACTGAAGATGCTTAGAGGTGGGGCAGGCTTCAGGACTGGCTAACTTAAGGACTTGATGACATCACCAAGGATGGAGAGTTATTCTATCCCCACCATCCCATCTCAGCATCAAAACCTCACCCTACACACAGGATGATGACTGCTGGCTGCTGTCAGAATCAGCTCTTCTCTTGACAGACAGTCATGTGGAGAACCTCCACTCCTATAGCTAATGCCTGAAAATCTCTGTGATGACCAGAAGATGGCCCCTCAAATCCGGGAAGTCTATAAACTAAATGGACAAGGTACTGATACCCCTCCTGTAAATAAAGTTTTATTCCAACACAGCCATGTCCACTTGTGAAAATTCATTTTCATACATTCTGTGATGACGGTTTTGCTACAAAACCAAAATTATATTATTGTGCTTCTGGCACTCAGAGACTAAAATGTTTACTGTTTGGCCTTTAACAAAAGAAGTTTGCCAACCCTTGGATTATACAAAATGAAATGTGCACCTGGCACAAAGGAAAAAAAAAAAAGTTCAACCCATTTTAACTCCTTGTATGCTTAAAAATGGATCAATGGATATGCATAGAAAAAAAAAAAACCACTACTGATAACCATCAAGCCCATAACAGACACAGGACACTAAATATTTAAGTTCTAAAACACTGCACTTAGACAGCTATATATGAGTCTAATTGAGATCTACAGTATGGACTTTGGAAATATCTTTTGTCCTTAGAATATTGGATCCATCAAATACACTTTGAAGAGAAGTAAAACTCCTTGCTTCCAGCACTGCACACGCCTAGCCTAAGTTTTTCACTCTCCTTCAAACTGACTCTTGTACCATGATCTTCATTCCAATTTCTTGCCCCCTCCTAATCATGTCCTAAAATGTGATAACTTCACTCCCACTGACAGTTTCTTTGCCTGGAATGTTCTACAGCACCCAGATGAGAGTCTGTCATTCTCCAGTCTACACTTCTTATACTACTTGCCTGCCCTTCCTTGCACTCTAGCCCAGAGTTTAGCAATATCTGATATAAAGTAGGCACTCCATAGACACTGACTTGGGAAAAAAAACTCACTATGAACTACAGAACTCCTACAGCTTCTCAGCATTCCACTATTGGGACATTTATTTCCAAGGCTGTCCCTAAAGGATGAATGCTAAGTAGGCAGACAGGAGAGGCAGGGCGATCCTTTCCTCAGAGGTATGCATAGGGCACCACATGAGAGCTATGCAGATTGGAAACAGCTCTCTCTCACAGTGGCCTGGATTCCAATGTCTTAAAGGTAAAAGACAAACTTCAATGCTCTGTGTGTGTGTGTGTGTGTGTGCAAATGTACCCTTGTGCTGGGAGAAAGAGGCTGTAGAGTATCAGAAAGCAGCAGATTTCCAAGGTCACCATGCCTCTGAGAATTCTCCAAACGCCTGTTTGAGTCTTTTCCTCAAGAGTGAGGTTCATCTATAACCATTTGATGGTGGCCTGAGCTTAGAATCCCATTTGTTCTTTTCATGACTGAACAGTAACATCAAAATTATCCTCCCGGCACATGACTGCATCTGGGAATTTATGCCATTTGCAGCCCATACCACTTGATCTGAAACACAAATAAAAGCCCCTCTTGTGTTATTTTTCAGGGCTGTAGGAAAGGAAGCATAAGAAGCCATTTAGTCTTCCAAGGAGCAGAAACTGACATATAGACCCCGAGTGAGGCATTGGAATGTGAACATTAGGATAAATGGATCTCATCATGGAGTAGAAGAGCATTTGGAGGGTCACTTTGTTCACTCAATGCTGTTTATTTTTCTTAACCACTTAAGGCAAGGTCAACTTCTTAAAAAAATAAACCTTCATGTTTGCCTTTTATAAAACATCAGGAGGAAGAAAAGCCTATTGGAAAAAAAAAATGGAGAAAAGAAATGGCAACTTCCATTGGAATCCAAGTATGTTACTGATGGAGCACACGTTTTAAATCACTCTTCGCTTTTCCCCTCTGAAGCTGGAACACAGTGGTCTTGCTGAAATGGCTTCCATAAATGCATGTTTCGATTTCTTGATCACAGTGGACAAGAGTCTTCTCTAAGAAAGCACCTGTCATTAAAATATAGATGTAGGATGATGCCTCCTGGTATAAGGGTTAAATTTCAAATTTACCTCTTTCCAGCACTAAAACGCTTCACAAAGAGGAGTGGGGGGCGATTTTTCACTGTATTTGGCCTGAGGGCCATCAGAGTCTCATCAACCTAATATTTTCCACTCAGATGTCATTATGAAGGTCATCACTAATTTCTGCATGTTTGTGGCTCAGCAGTTTTCCATGTCACTAACTCATTATGCCTGTTCCCTCTTGAGCCTGGCTCAGCCATCCAATCCTTAACTTTTCCAGCTGTTTTTTGAGCCTTGAGAATTACTTTATTAGTGGTCCTGGCACAAAGAGTGAACAGGAACCCCTGGAAAGAACTGACTGACTCAAGATGAATACGGGGCTAAGAGTCAAGTCCGGTCATTTAGGACAAGAATCAAAAATGTATTTATATAAATAAATGAAAGCAGATCATAAATCTGGACAATATCTAACTGTTGCTTTGCAAAACTCTGCCACAGTCCCCATCATCAAAGATTTGAATTTGGGGGGTAAGAAGAGCAGTTACATGCTAGAGATAATAAAGCAAAGACAATAAATTGTAATAGTCATAGCTTGGTGAAAAATTCTTCAGATGGGGCCTTTGTGAAACCAAAAATTACTAAGATTACTATATATTGTCTTTTATATTTAATGAACTATAAAATATGAATATTTTAAAATTTGAGTATTATGATCAGCATCTGGAGATGCATTACCCAGTTTTGAAATGAGCTGCTACAGATTTAGGTCACCTGAGGAGCCTTCACCTCCTGCAATGTGTTCCTTCTACTGTCTCTACCCAGAGGCAATTTCTAAGCAATATAGAGTTTTAAAACTTAGATCGGTACCTCAAGGCAACCTGTTCTTATATTTTATTATTTTTAGCTATTAATAACTCTTGAGATGAAATCTCATAACATCTGGACTTGTTTCAGCTGAGAGCCCCGTTTCTACCACAGCACACATTATTTGCTGGGCTCACGTTGGCCACTGTGCATTCATAGAGGTTTTGTCGTAACAAAGGGCTCATGTACTGAGACTAAACTGGCCACTTGCATTTAGACAAAAGCACTGAGCATTTCTCATGTGACTAACTGGGCACAGTTATTTTTGTTGGTCCCACCATTCTGCCAAGCCCATTGTTAGACATGGCAGGTTTAAAGATCTGATGTTGCAAGGAGCTGATTACATGGGGCTGTCTAGGCTTGACACACAGCAAAATGGTGAGAACCAGTGCCTTAGCGTCACTGTTATTTTGTACATGTGTGTGCATGCTTGAGTGTACAGGTGTGTGCAGGAGTAGTGCACGTGAGTGTGTGCATTTGCATGGGGCTAGGGGACAATATTGGAGCCTGGGGGTGTTCTGTCAGGTACTGTCCACTTTTACTTTTTGTGGCAGAATCTCGTACTAGCCTACAGTCCCCACATAGGCTAGGCTTGCTAGAGCCAACCTATCCCTGCATGTGGATTGCAAGCACCTGTCACTAGGACCAGACTTTATACTATTCTTTTAACATAGTTTCTTGGGCTCAAACTCAGGTCCTCATGCTCTTTCAGCAAATAGCTTACCAATGTCAAAGCCCTTTCAGCGGTTGTTTTTGGAAGACCAAGTTTCTATCTCACAGCAAAAAAACAAAGACAAACAAACAAACAAACCGGTAACTGTAACTGGCATTTTACTCTATCAAAAGAGGTAAAGGGGTGATGCTGAATAATAATGAGGGTTTACAGTTATTTGAGATCTTAGGATCTACAGAATCTCTCTCTGTTTCTCCTCTTCTCCCTCTCCCTCCCTCCCTCCCTCCCTCTCTCTCCTCTCTCTCTCTCTCTCTCTCTCTCTCTTTCTCTCTCTCTGCACAGGACATTGTTTCTCACAGTGATTAGACAATAATTCCCAGATCTAGGCTTCAGATGAAAGTCTACTGAATACTAAAAAACTAACAGAGCACATCTGTTGCGTTTGCTACATTTCTGCATTACAGATCTCAAAATAAAATTAAACATTCAGTGCCGACGCTGCTATATGTCAGGGCCTCCAATTACTGATGGAATTTGTTGGTAGCACTAATGAAAACTTAAATGCCTAAAACATATAATTCTACTATAAATGGACATACAGCAATAAAGCACTGTTTTGATTTGATAATCTTCACCTGTGTAATCTAGTTAACAATGAGAGTCCTCAGGGTGTTTTTGGGTGGAAGCCAACACTATTCTATGCCAAGCAAAAGAATATAGAATCAATCTGTGTTGCAGCGAACATAATATTTATACAACCTCTCCCTCTTCTGGAACATTGTCAGTTGTGCTGATGGGATGACTGAAAATTTTTAAGGAATGAATTAAACCCACGACACAAGGAGGATATGGGCTTTTTCTCTGGCTTGCGTTTGATTTCCTAATTCTTCTACCCGCGAGGTATGCTTTTAGGTGAGTGATTTTTTTTTTCAGTGAATCTCCACTGCTCATGTGTAAAATATTAATGTCTACCTTAGAGAGCTGCAGAGATATCCAAGTAGAAATTATAAAGGCTCATAGTAAACTTATTTTCAAGACTTCCCTATGTGTAAGACATATAATCATCTATTTGGTTCTTACAATATCCCTAGAAGGCATTAAAAGACCAGAGAAACCCTGATTTTATAAATGTGAAAATGGATATTGGGGTTCAGCAAACTTGGCTTATAGAGGGTGGACACACTTGGCAGGTGAAGCATCTGTGTTTGAACCAGGGCAACTGTCTCTCCTAATCCTTACATCTTAACTGCTGGTCATTTCCTTCCACCCAGGGCCACCCACATCATCCTCTCCAGATTACTTGACAAATGTTGGAGAACACAGGACACAAAAACTACAATTTTTTAAAAGTTAAAACTTTAAAATATCATGGATCTTGGTTAAGTTTTCCTCTGTTCTGACCCAACAGACATCACGCAAAATGAAAGTCAGCCAAACTAGAAATGGAGAAATTCTGATTCATTCTCCCTGTCTGGGGAATGAAGTCCTTGTAGAAAGAGGGACATTCATTCAAGACGCACTCCTCCATGGATGAGAAGATCCAAGTGAAACACTCAGGTAAGGTCTGGGTGATAGAAAACGCTCTTAGAAGGAACCAGGAAAAAGGAAATGCCTGGCGCCCTGGGTCTCACAGACTTCCTTGCTCTCCACTTCCTCCTTCATGTTCAAGCATGGCCTCTGTTCTTCAGAGCCCGTACTTAGTACTGCTTAAGGCTTTCTCTGTAGCCCTTCTTAGCAAGAGGAGAAATGGAGACAGCCTCTGACACCTCTCCTTTCTCTCACTCTTCCCTCTTCCTTGCCAAGCATGGCTACACTGCTTTAGACTTCCGGACTGTCGTCTCTCTCACATCCAAGGACTGTTTTGATTGTCATCCCTTCATAAGTACTGGACGGGACGGGTCGCCAAAGTCTCTCCCTTCATTGCTTTGTTTTTTTGGGAGTAGAAGGAAAGACAGAAATTGTAAGAGCAAGGCAACAGGCACATCAATAACTAAAAACCACTGTGCTGAGCTAAAAATAAAATAAATGGAGAAATGTACTCTCTTGATACCTACTTAGGAGGAAGCTTGAAGGTTTTCTAAGGAGGACTGGGAGGCTTCTGGTGCCTTCTTTGGCCAGGAGAGCTAGGGATCAAGGGTTTTGTCCCTAAAGCATCATAAGGAGATCAACATGCCAGGGGGCCTGGAGCCTCAACACTCTCCATTGCAGGTAGCCCCAACAAGTCCTCTTAGAGCTGTCTACTGAACAGCACAACTGTCTTTGGTTTATTGAACTCTGTCAAATTAGATTTATTCTGGGAACAGATGCAAATTATAGGGCAATTCTACAAGATAAAAGCTACTGCATCCTGAAGATACTAATTCTTCCGGCAGTAAATACATGCATTAGGTATAAACAGAGACAAGGCAGCGTGCACGGTGGCTTTCATCAGAGGATAAAAGACCTGTGGCGAATTGCAGCTCTCTGGAAATTTCATTCCAAATGAAAATAATAAATAACAGGCCCACGTCTTTTTCCTTATCAAACTGTGAGTTTCTCCATCCTGTGCACACAGCATCTTCCTTTGTGGTAGGTCTGGGATGAAAACACTGAGTGCGTGAGTGCGTGGAGAGTCAGTCTTCCATGTGTGGTTCTTACCATGCCTTCACAGGCTTGGTACAGGGTGTAGGATGGCTCAGAATTACTGTGGGATCTGTCCAAACAGACTCTTGCACCCATGCCTACGGCCTAAGTCAGCACAGGGGACAGGATCTGTAGTGCAAACCCACTTTCAACAAGTTAGTTGTCTGGGCATTGTTGGTCCATTCACAGGGATTACTCAGATCCACAACTGTTTGGAGCAGATGATCAGTGAATTGGGAGAAACAGAGTCAGTGTGCTTTCCAACTAAGAATGCACACTTTTGAATTTTCAAATGGTTTCATTTATGGTGTGTGTGTGTGTGTGTGTGTGTGTGTGTGTGTGTGTGTGTGTGTCCATCCATGAGCATGCAAGAGGGAGGGTGGAAAGTGAAATGGGTAAAGTCTTGTTTTGTAGTCCAAGCCAACTTTGAACTTACTTCTTCTCTGCTTCTGCCTCCCAAACAATGGAATGTGTCACCACACCCAGCTCAAGTGTCACTTATCATCAAATTTAAATAATTAAAAAAAATCCAAGATACAATTTCAATGTTAGGCACACATTGCTAAGATCCACTCTTTTCTTAATTTAAAGGTTAAAATACATAAAAGTGAAATTGTTATTAAGAAAAATAATTCAGGTGTGGTGATGCACACCTTTAATCCCATCACTCCACAGAAATATCTGACAGCGCTCTATGAGTTCAAAGCCAGCCTGGTCTACATCATGAGTTCTAGGATATCCAGGATTATAGAGAGGGTACTGTCTTGAAACAAACAAACAAACAGATATTAAATTTTTTTAAAAAGAAAAAAGAAGGCAAGAGAAAATTATGCAATAGTACTAGTGTACTGATGCTGGGGAGATGGCTCAGTGGATGGAAATTCTTGTTACCTAGTGTGGGTACCTGAGTTTGAATCCTCAGAAACTAAATAAAAGATGTGTAGCAGGAGTATTACTCAACATTCCTACAGGGAGATGGGAGACAGAGATAGCGAACTCTCCAGAAGCCGAAATGCTATGTGTTCATATATAATTAAAAAAACAAACAACAGACCCTGTCTCAAGGGAGAAGGTGAGAACTTACATCAGAGACTGTACTCTCACGTCTACATGTGTGTGGGGTTTGTGTGTACATGAAGTCACACACACACACACACACACACACACATACACACACATCCACATGTCACATATGTAACTAGGCATACACAAGCACACACATATAGAAGAAGAATAGGGTTGGTGAGATAGCTAACCCAGTAAAAGGGCTTGCTGGGCAAGCTTCATGACCTGAGTTCTATGCTTACAATGCACACGTGAAAAAGCTAGGCATCGTACGAATACTCTTAATCCCAGCATTGAAAGAGCACAGACAAAAGTATCATGCGGGCCTGCTGGCCATGCAGCCTGCTGTAGCCTTTGAGTCCCAGATCAGTGAGAGACCCTGTTGTAATAAAACGCAAGGTGGAAAGACACTGAAAAATGATGCCCAAAGTTATCTCTAGCATCCATGAAAAAACAGAGACACACTCACACACTTATACACACACTTATTCGTGCACACACATACACAAATGCATGCACATATATACTCCCACACACATACAAATGCAAACACACATACACACATGTATACATAAGCACCAGTGACAACATGTGGCAAGAAAGCTGAGGTTTGAAATAGGATCATTTGGGTCCAAATCTCACAAATGTGTCTAAGTCCTATGCGTATCTAATACACTCCTATATGTTCACGTCAGCTCCTTCCCATCACCGCCAATTCTATAAAATAATTTGGAAAATGAGAACTAGCAACTCACAATTCGGAGTGTGTCCCAGAGTGGTAAAGCTAGTAGTAAGCTATAGACCTTACCTTCCTCTGGCACTTCTGACAGATGCCAAGGCACATTAACTCCCTGGCTTGACTGACAGCTAAGTATCCTGTGTGTGTGCACTAAACTACAAAATGGCCAGATCTCCATGTCAAGTGTAGGATCTGACCCAGAAAACTTAAAATAAAGGCCACAGGGAATAGGACATTAAAGACATTTTTTATAACATTTCTTTAAAGAACACTTCTTTTTTTCTGCTGGAGCAATCTAGGAAGTAATTGCTAATAACACTTCCTACATTAACAGCATAAAATTAAATCTTTAAGTGCAGCATTCAAGCACCACAAACATGGAAGGGGACATGCACGTAGGGCATGTATGTAGGTCATGAGATTACCTATCCGGAATGCATCTCTTCTCTCACATATCCTCCGCCCAAGGATGGAGCAGCCTGGGAAAGACGCCCACACTACACTTACTAGAAAGCGTTCCTTTTGAAGGAATGAGTATGCCTTAGGCCTTTTGTTTGCTTGAAATTACACTCAAGATTTGGGTTTAGGAACATAACTTATGGAAAACGCAGTCTGAAGACCACAATACAGGAAACATTTCATAGAGATGGCAGGAAACCTGGATGTCTGGCTAAACAACAGAAAACAAGTACACAGCAATGGCCACTTCCTGATGAATAAGACAGAGCGTGAGAGTAGATCACAGTCTCAGCACAAACACGGTGTCTCCATTCAGCTCACTTCGAACAAAACAAAGCACCATAGACAAAGGAATGGAGAAGAGTTTCTTCTCCTTCTGATGGCTGGGTTAGGATGCAGACCCCTGCACCAGCATTCGGATTGACAAGAGAAAACAACAGCACACTCACTTGATCTAAGTTTTATGGGCCAAGAGACGCTTCAGATACAAACACCTAACAAAGCAGACTAAAGTGTTTTGAT
This sequence comes from Acomys russatus, assembly GCF_903995435.1. NCBI lineage: Eukaryota > Metazoa > Chordata > Mammalia > Rodentia > Muridae > Acomys > Acomys russatus. The sequence goes on from NC_067139.1 coordinate 44,699,939, forward strand.
AGGCAGGAGGAAACAATAGGAAAAGACAACGGCTATAACAGTAATAAATGGGGGTAACTTATGGAGGCTGCTTGTTCAGTCTTCACAGTCTGCTAGCAAAAAGCCAGCCCTTCTCTGGAGTGAGTGTCTTATGCCTACTTTGGGGGTAGTAGGACAGATGATTCTTTTATGGCCTACTTCAAGGGAGGGCTGTAGAACACAAGTCTAGAGAGTGACCCTCCCCCTCCCACAGTTTTTTTCAGTTTTCTTCTTAACCTGTTCCAGAGGCTGAGGGCAACATGTTCTAGTGCCATCAACAATGGCTGAACCCAAAGTCATAAAGTGTGTGTGTGTGTGTGTGTGTGTGTGTGTGTGTGTGTGTGTGTGTATCCATCTATCCATCCATCCCTTGGAGACTAAGTAAACAACAGAAAAAAACGAACATATGTAAACAAGCCAATGTATAAGAGACAACGGAGAATTCCTTGACAGGAAAACAGCTAGGCAGTAGGACAGGGGACACGACGTTCACCAGGGCAGCTTAGGTGTGTGTGAGGGAAGGGCTGAGTAGGAGATGGAGAAGAGATTAGTTCTCAAGTCTGCAGGCTGCCCCATCACTGCAATAACCACCCAGTGCCTGGCAGTAGTCTGCTGCTAAACTGGAGAAGAAAAACATATAATCACTTGTGAAATAAGAGGTCACTTTTTACTTCGATATTTCCTTTTCCTCCTCACATGGGTCTTACTGAGTAAGCCAGCCTGCCCTGATTGCTGCTAGAAAGAATCTAAAGCCTAGAAGGGGGAACCCCTGAAGTGCCATCATGTTCAGGAGGCTGACTCAGGGCTGTGCCCTCATTAAGGAGAAGAACAGGGAGAAGACCAGTAGTAGGCTTGCTACCGTTGCTACCTAGCACAAGGCAAAGGTGGATTCAAACCCACACATCAGACACAGCAGTGGGACCCCCACACACAGGCAATGAAAAAAGGGACAGCCCTATGCTTTCCACGGTAGGCTGACCAACGTCCAACGTCCCTTCAAAATGTAATTGTGTGAACTTCACCACATGAAATGCTTCCAGCTTCAATCAACCAGAACTTTGGACAGCTAGGTTCTGGAGGTGCTACTATGCACGCCAGAGAAGCTGCCAGTTCACTGGGACTGGATTCCAAGCATCTTGCCTTAATGACACCATACTGGCCTACTTTGTCACCAGAAAGTAACAAGGCTGGGAAATAATAATCTTTTGGGGGGAAAAAATAGCAGACTCGCATATTACTTAATAATAGTGACGATTTTCCACATCCTGTCCACAGCATTATATTATTAGTAGATTTGATTAAAAGAATAGCTGAGATTCTTTATGGTGGTGGCTGTGTTGTTCAGTTGACTCCCAAGTAAGGTTTCTTGCAAGGTGATATAAAGATCACAGTTTGATAACCACAAATTATACCCTGGCAGATAGGAGGACTTGATTTAACAAGTGCATGTGTGTATGTACATGGGTGCACAGGTATGGTGAATTTTTCTTTTTGTGATGTATTCCACAAAGGATGTGAGTTGACCCCACACATTTATACTGGGGAAACACTGTGTCCAGGCAGAAAACAAAAAGATGTTCAAAATTAATATGCTTATTTAAAAATAAAAAATATATAACTGCTTACAGAAATCAACTTAAGCTAAACAATGCAGGTTACAGTAAGTACATTCAGTAATTCACATATAGTGCTTTGCTTTGTATTTTAAATCAATCCACCATTAGCACCAAAGCTAACACAAACATGACAACTGTTCAGGTAAGTGGGACAACACTGCTGTCAGAGTCTGAAACTCCAGAGCCATGATATTCGGCCTGCTGAACTCAATGGTTATTTGTTCCTTTAAAAAAAAATTACATAAAAAAATCTCTAGCACACAAATACCCTAACATCCCTGTCAACCATAAGAGAGAACCATTAACAGTCAGTCCCCATTCCATCCTTCTCCTTGTCCCTAACTTCCAAGTTACTTTTTTTTTTTTTTTCTATCCAAGTCCATTTTATCGCAACTAATTTAAATGCCCCCTTTTGAATTTGGAAATAAAATCTTGAGAGCATATAATCTACCTGTTCGCATAAATTTCAGGTATGTTTAAAATGTGTGTATTATCAATCTGTGTGTTCTACTGTATGCTGTGCATTCTCCCATGCCATTAGCTTTATCTTTCTTTATTACTTTCAATGGCTTTAGAAATTGCACCAAACAGGTACTTCACAATGTTTTTAAGTAATTCAGTGAATTTTAAACTTACATGTGAATTCTGAGTTTTAAACTCCGGTAGCCACACTCGAATATCTTTGCACTGTACTTCAAGAATCAGGTTCAAAGCAAAGACACTGATATTGCAGCCTCTTTTAGCATCTGCATATTCTGATGCTTAACATGACAGGGATGGATGGAGCTAAACATCCCTGTCCTCTGTGGTGGATGATCTGGAGCCATCGAGTATTCAGATGTTAAGTGCTTGTTCCCCGAGATTCTTACTATCCTAGAAGCAAGCCCGCAGGTAACCAAAGTGATACTGTGTAACCTTGCCTCAAAATTATACCTGATTGGCCAATAAAAAAATGCCTACACCTGGGCGGAGAGGTAGGCGGAGCTAAGGTTCTCCAGCTTGGAGGACAAAAGGATCATGGGAGGGGAAGGAGAAACAGGAAAGGAGGAACAAGAAAGAAGAGTCCCCATGGGTTAGCATTAAGGAGAACCATGTGACCAGGAGGAGACTGCTCTGATGCCCAGATGGAAAACATGTGAAAGTATTCATGAGAATGTTGGATGGGAAGCAGGCCAGATCGGAATGATTAAGGCAAAGGACATGGGGGTTTGAGCTGGAAGATAGCAAGGTGGCTAAGAGGGTTTATATCTGCTCTTCCCCAGTGCCTTAAGGCTATTAAAAATCTAACAGGTGTCCGTGTATGTTTATTTTTATAACTGCGGGCTAAATCATAACCATAATAATAATTATATGAATTAATAGTAAATATTAATAATAATTTTCTACAACAATCCTCCGCTGTGTTTTTCATATCAAGAGCTTGGAGAAATTGGGGCCGCTCCTTTGATCCTTTGGAATTGAGACATTCATTTGCCATGAGACTTCGCAGACATCCGATTTACAAAGTCCCACTGTGGCTATGTCAAACACTGGAGCCACATACAAACCAAGATCAGAAAGGAGGCATATTCACTTGGTAAGACTTGGTGCCACGTGACCCTGTCAATCAAGGCCAGCCCTGAAACCCCAAGGCTTTATTACACCGTGTATAAGGACAGCAGCACAGTGTGACTTCCTTCCCATTTCTACCACCCAAAACCCAGCCCTCTCTATCACTTAAGCATTGAGCCCAGCCTCACAGGAGTTCACATTTGTGTGAAAGAATCAGGGTTCTTGCTTTATAACCAACCAGGATTTTTTTTTTTTTTTTAGTTTTGTCCTTTTACTATGATCAGAGGCTATCATAATAAATCCTCTTTTCCTCTCTAGCACACTTAAAAACCATTTTGAAATTCATTGATCCCATTAAGTTTGAACTTTGGTATTTAGTAGCTAGAGAGAAGAGAAATGTGTGGGAGTGAAGAGAAGACAGGCCATGGGGCTAGGAGGGAAGGGGGCACTTGACATACAACAGGGCATCCCTTTACTCAAGGAGGAATAAGTAAAACTAAATTGTGCAAAGAACTAACAATATATATCAGGTGCTGTGGTCTACACCGAACCCATAAAACCCACAGGATGTTGATGTACCCTGCCCCGTTCTGTTTTAGGATTCCTCAATTTAGTTTCTGTTTTAGCGTTTGCACAGTAATAATTTTACTACAAAGGGTAAATGTCTTGTAAACTAATGGGAAACATACTGTTTGGCACAGTTTATAATGTCAGGATTTATGACTCTAACACTGAGGGTCTCTCTGACCTCGAAGATAACATAATGAAACAGCAATGTGCTGTAAATGACTCGTTGTGATTTTTTATTAGTTCCCATAATCACCCTTATTAATTTGTATGCACATTATAAGCACTCACCTTCACAGTCTGTCCAGCTTCGGGACCATCCTAGAAGAAAAAGAGGCAAAAAAGAAAAAGAGTTGAGGTGAGAACTGACTGATGGCATTGCCTGCTTATTCAGAAATATTGCCCATTAATAATTTAGATCCAATTTCATTGTGTGCTAATTTGTAGTAGTCTCATGGGGACCATTCATTTCAAATGTATGGGGCCAGACAGGCCTCCATTTCCTTCTGAGTCAGGAGTTATGTAAAAAATGATGTGAATTACCCACTAGGCCACTCCTTCCTACTTGCCATGCTCTCTGCTCTCAGCTACGATTTTAATCACATTAAAAATAAGGCTGAAGATGTTTGGGGAGGCAAAGTACCACAGTCTGATTATCTTTAAACCAGAAGTCATTTAATTAATATCTGATTAAGTTTCTCCTCAAGAAGTCCATTATGCAAGAAGATGAGGTGTTCAGACAGGAACAGTCCTTCCAAGCTCTCCTGACCTTGAGGCAGAACAGTAGAAGCCACTGTTGTGAGGGAACACTTACCCATGTACCTAATCCTCCTCCCAGCTTCTCAAGGCCAACAAGACTATTGTCTATTGTCATTATCACAGCTGAAAATGAGCACACAGGCCCAGTCTCCAAGTGCAGTACAAATGAAAGATGGTGCCCCAGAGAGAAGGCAGCAAACTTTACTGCAACATAAAATTTCAAAGTAGAATCACCACTGAGTGGTTTTGGCTCAATATCCCTCGCTATGAACTTGATGGGAAGAATTCATGCCCTGCTAGGACAAGGGCTAAGCACATGTCTTACATGTATATCAAACCTTCTCGATCATGAACCATAACCCATTAGTGGCTTCTGAAAGCAACCCCTTATTTCCCCAACTAATACTTAAGAAGACATAACAGGACAAAAACCATTAGAATGTGGAGGATGCTTAAATTACTTTGTGAAATCCTAGCTCTTTGTAAGAACATGTGTACGAGACGGGATTGTCATACACACACACACACACACTATTTTGAAGTAAAGTTTCACAACACTACTTATGCAAAATTGCCCTAATTCTACATAGTTAACCATTGTATTTATGGAATTAATCCCTTATAACCAACCAGCACTGATATTTCCTGGCAGATGTTCTCATCCACTGCTTTACCTGGGAAACAGTTTGCAACACAGCTTTGATAAACCCACCCTAAATTGAATTACTGTCTGAAGGTGGCGCAAATTGTATTTCTACAGATGTCGCAATAAAGAGAAACTAGAATGTGTGTTTTGAGAAAGAGATGAGCATTTTTGCCCAAAGACTTCAATATATTGGCTTCTATACCTGGTCTCTTTGGAGGTCCATGGCAAAAAGTCCAGGAAAGTGTGTAAGGATAGTGTGATGGCTAATTGGTTGTTATGTCCACTCAAATTGATGTGTTTTAGAGCAAATGTCTACATCACAAGGGAGGTTCCAGAGTAGACTGGTTGAGCAGGGAAGATGCATGCTATAAAAGGGTAGCCGCATTACATGGGCTAGTGTCTTGGACTAAACGAAAAGAAGAAAGTGAGGTGAGCACCAGTGCTCTTCCTTCCGGGCTTCCTGAGTGTGGACACAATGTGACCCGCTGCCTCATACTCCTGCTACTATTTCCCTAATCTCAAACTGCGAGCCAAGACAAACCTTGGCTTCTTTAATGTAGGTCTGCCAGGGCTCTGTGTTATGGCAATGGCCGACTAACTGACGCAGACCAGAGGCATTCCGGTTACCTTGAAGAGCTGAGGGTGCAGTTCCCATTCGCTGGAGCAACTGACTTTCTACCAGAGAAGTGTGGAGAACGCTTCTCAAGGGCCCTTCCACATGCACTGCTCTCCCTAGACCTATCCATAGGGACCTGAAGGGTTCATGGTGTGCTATTGATGATTTCCCCAGCTCCCAGCTGATGACACACATCATGGCCACTCTTCTCTCAACCCCAAGAGTACTGGTCCAGGGGCTGCCTGCAGCTTTCTAGTGTTCGACAATTTGCTTTCTCCATTTTTTTAATGTGTCATGTTCAATGAACTCGTTGTACCAACTATGACCTGCCACCGCAGTCTGCATTATGTTTAGAAAAGAGAAAGGCCGGTGAAGAGAAGCCTTAAATTAGCTGTCAGCCATTTCTCTACTTGGAACCAGGGCAGGGCAGAGCCTCCATGCTCAACATGTACCACCGGCTCCAGTTCTCATGTGAAATCCAAGTGCTCGTTAATTTTTGTCAATGACATAAACTAGAGCCAACTGGGAAGAGAAAACCTCAGTTGAGGAATTTGTGTTCAGATTTGTCCATGGGCATGCCTGTGGGGCATCCTCTAGTTTGCTAATTGATGGGAGAGAGCCTGGCCTACTGTGAGCAGTGCTACCCCAGGAGCAGATGGTCATGGCTGTTGAAGAAGAGTAACTGAATGTGAGCCTGGAAGCGAGCCAGTAAGCAGTGTTCCTCATGGTCTCTGCCTTGATTCCTGTCTCCAGGAAGCTAAAGTTTAAACCCCCGTCCTAGCTTCCCTCAATAATGGCACTAGTATAGAAATCAAGCCAAACAAACCTCTTCTTCCTCCAAGTTGCCTTTGGTTTGTGTCTTATCACTAATTCAATGCCCTTAAATCTCTTGTCATGACTCCCATCTGCTTTGTAAACAGCTGGCAGACATTTGCTGCAAAGCCATTCCATAGTTTGCCTTGGGGCCAATGGACAGCAGAGCTGCCTTGGGTTAGTAATAGTTTTTTTTCCTTCTGTAAATGTGGACAACTAAAATCACTTTTCTGCTAAGATGGCTAGGATACAGAGCCCCACACTCAGCTTTGAGAAGGAAAGAAGCACGTGTGAACACTGTACACTCACTCACCTGCATGGAGAAGGTGATGGAGGTCCCCTGGAAATGCTTCTCCACCACTGTGCCAACTCTCTGCGTCACTTGGAACAAATCGGCCACCTCGTCAGGACGTAGGTCACGGAAGCGCTCCACTGGCCGCAGCGGGCACACAAGGACATCTGCAGTGAGGTGTGTTAAGGACAGTTCGGCTTGCTTTCAGTTGTGTTCTTATGGAGTACTTTATACCACAGTCCTGAGTCCCCTTGACCAGGGGCCTGAACTCTTGAAGACTAAGAAATGAAGAAAGAAGTGCTTAGCAACCAAGAGCTCTAAAGGATGGTTAGGTAATTTCGAGGAGATGCCTTGGCACACAGGAGAATTGAAGAACCGACATGCTAATGTGCAAAGTGATACCAGCATTGCTGTGATAGTTACAGCAGCGAGCAGGATCTCTTCTGGACCATTATCACCTGAGTGCCATTCTGAGGCTCATTGCCCAGCGGCTAAAAGGCAACAGGAGTATCTAGGTGGTCTTACTACTTACATAGTGATTACCCTGTCCAATTTCCTCTTAGAGAAATTATAGAAATATACAAAAAGTTGATAATAGATTATTTTAGTTTTAAAGGGGCTACAGACATTCACAAAAGGTACAGTGAGCCTCATCTGTAACAACCGGGTGTGCCACACTAGTCGTATGTGCCACATGAGCGTTCCTAGAATTTGTTACTCATAATCCAAGATTTTTCAAGTTAAGTATTTAAAGAAAAGAGCTGTCTCTCATACAAAAGAAACTGTTGTGGAGGCTCATGACTTTAATCCCAGCAGAGGCAGGTGCATCTCTGGGTTTGAGGCCAGGCTGGCCTACAAAGTGAGTCCAGGACAGCCAAGACTACACAGAGAAGCCATGTCTCAAAAAAAAAAAAAAAAAAAGAAGTATAAGAATAAGAAGGAGAAGGAAGAGGAGGAGGAAGAGGAGGAGGAGGAGGACAGGGAGGGAGGGAGGGAGGGAGGGAGAGAGAGACAGAGAACATTGTAATGCATTCTATAAATTAGATAGGGTAGCACATTTACATTTCTGGCCTGAGAAAATAACAAGATCTAGAGAAAAGGTTTTAGTTTATCATTTATTGGTGGCAAACTTGTAGTTACAATTACACCAATATTTCACATTCATTTTGTACTTGAACCTATGGTGTATGCATGTATAAACACATAGGTTCAGATATATAGATTTGCCCCCGTGTGAACATACACACACATGTTTCTTGGCTTGTGAAGGAGGTGTACCAATAAATCCATTGCAAGCTAAAAACATCCTTTCACAAAATCACATCACAGAGCTACCCTAAGGAGGACCATGGTCTAGCCTTAAGCAGTTGCCTACAGATGGGCAAAATTATCTAACTTGCCAAGCTCAGTCTCAAATAAACTGTTGAAGAATCATGTGTAATTGATCGAAGGCTGTTAAGGGAAGTGAAAAAGAGAGTGGCTCAGCTGGAATGCTTTCTGACTTCTGTAACTGAGAAATTAATGTTAATTCAGTAGACATGGGGATTGCCCATGTGTGTAATACATACAGCATATACATTTGTTCAGTTTCCATCTACTAGAAACTAGAGAAAAAAAAAACCCTTATTTGTTTTCTTCAAATTTATTCTCCCTCCCCCGCTTTTTGTTTCTTATTTTAAGAAAGCCTACTTCTGCCTGGAGCCAAGCAGCAAAGGGATCTAATAAAACCACAATCCAGCAATTGTGACTCTCACCAGAATACAAAGCACTTTAACCCATCACATTGTTGGACTCCAGGCCTCAGGGAAGTTTCCCCCGAGCTCAGCTTGGCAGGCCTGGGTTTCATATGAGAAAGGGGGTGAGGAAAGGTAAATGGATGGATTTGGCCTAAATTTAGGGAATTCAAATCAACAGAAAACTAGGAAAGGGGGTGGGGTATTCGTTTAATCTGAGTTCATTTTTCAAGAGGAAACCAGCAGCCCCACCCACAGGGCATCTGTACTAATAAAGATAATTATCCTTCTGTACCAGGCCTGTGGATTATCACAGGTCACCGGAAACACTTAGATGTGAAGAATTTGCTTTCTTTTTCTTTAGCAGATTGTCAGCCTCTAATCCCACAGGGCTGTTTTCTCTTAGTTAAAAGGGACTTTTTTTTTTCCTCATCATTCCCTTCCCTATTCGGTCCAGCCTAATTTTTTTATTGATTCTTTGGGAATTTCACACAATGTACCCTGAGTACACTCACTTCCCAGTACTCCGAGGTCCGCTCTCCCACCCTTGTGCCCTCCATGCCAAGCCCTCAAAAGCAAAACACAAAAACCAAAAATCCCCAAAACAAATAAGCAAACAGAAACTCCCATCAATTCTAATTGGTGTTGCCGATGTACCCAATGGAGCATGGTCAAACTCCAGTGGCCTAGCTCCCTTCTGTCCCTTAAAGATACCTGAGTCCTTTCCCATGCCCCCACCAGAAGCCACCAAGTGTGAATAGCTATACTTCAGCATTTTTCTCACAGCTTTAAAGGACCCTCTTAAATGTCTAGACTGCTTCTTTTTGTTAGGGGCGGGGAAGAGGTTGAAGAAGCCTTTGGTGTCTCTCATTCTCAACTACAGTCTGGAGTCATGAACGCCACTGAGACAGAAGCTTCTCCACCCAAAATAGCCAGATCCTGGACTTTTCACATGGTCTCCTGCAGCTGCATGGGCCACTGGACATCCACACGGAGCATGCAGGGCTTTTGAGGAGGCTCAACCCAGAAAATGAACCATTCTCCATCCCAGACATCCTGTTGTTGCCCCGGGCCAGGGTGATCGCGTGGCTACAAAGACTAGCTTTTAGTAATTCTCCAATGTTGCAACCATGTACAAAGCCCGCTGAATGGCATCCAGACAGTCCCACGCCTCTTGAGAGAAGTTCAGTGCCACACCCCAGAATGTCAACAGACCCCGAGGTGGTGCATTTACCAGACTGGCATCCACTCTTTTGCTGCTCTTCTCTGAGTTTCTGTCTCAGGAATGATGACCAGAACTCTTCTGGATCCTTCCCTACTGTCTTCTCCCTCTTTCTTCACATTCCAGGGCTCTTTATTCTGCTTCATAGGTAGGCAGTGTGAGACGGGAAGGAAAGTTCCAGGCAGCTGCGGTGCCTGCCATGGCACTGCTGATTGGTGACTTTTCCAGGCTGCTTAGGGGAGTTTTCATGTCCCCCAAATATCCAGCTGGGGCCTTCCACATCCTCTTCCAGACCATGAGGCTCCCAGAGGTCCAACAGGAAATCTTCTCTATCTTAATTTACGCCCTCCTTTAAGCCTGTCTACCAAACTATAGCAAGATGGCAAACATGCAGCTTCCAGAAATTTCTGTAGTAAGCCTTGTTTGCATGGAGCAAGCACCTAGTGGAGGCCTGGCATCTCACATAAGCAACTGCTCACTGTGGCGAGATGGAAAGGTAATATCAGTGGCACATAAGAGGTCCTCCTCAGCAATCTCTCTCTCTCTCTCTCTCTCTCTCTCTCTCTCTCTCTCTCTCACACACACACACACACACACACACACACACACACACCCTTACTTAGCAATTTCACTTTTCATATGGTAATTGCTAGCTTGACCCAATATTTAAGGAGTGAAAATATGGAGGGGATTAAATCAAAATGTCTCACAAGCTCTGTCTTTTATATACAGAAGTCCAGGGCATGTATATATAGACACTACATTTAAGAACCATAAATATTAGTAATACCTGCCATGAAAAAGTTCAGCAGGCTTAACATAGTATCATTTGGATGAACACACCTTGCCATGCCAGTTGTGCAGCACTGTTGTATGTTTGTGTGTATATGTGTACAGGAGGGTGTATGGATAAAAACCACGTTAGCTGTGCCTAAGTTTACAGACTGTGTCACAAAGGTAGTGTTGTGATGGTATCGCACTTAGAGCGTGCTGTCTCAGTTTGTACCTGACCTTTATTAAAAGTGTGACTTGGGCTGGAGAGATGGCTCAGTGGTTAAGAGCACTGACTGCTCTTCCAGAGGTCCTGAGTTCAATTCCCAGCAACCACATGGTGGCTCACAACCATCTATAATGTGATCTGATGCCCTCTTCTGGCCCGAAGGTGTACATGCAGACAGAGCACTATACACATAATAAAACATAAATGAAATCTTTAAAAAATATATAAAGAAAAATTTTTTTTAAAAAGTGGGACTTGCATCCCCAGAGACCCTCTGCTGACATAAGAGGAAAAAAATGATATAGTGGAGATATTGTGCATAACTGCTCAGGTTAGAGGCCCACTTAACCCTAGCTGGCCAAGGCCACTGAGACAGATAATTCCACAATGCTGAGAATCTTGAGTTCCTGGTAGTGACACATAGCCACAAGAATCTAAGGAACATCTTGCACCAGTTGTTGAGCTGAAGGACATAAAGAAAAGATAGGACACATTTTGGCCTTTTTCCATTTTTGATTTTGGATTTTTTGAGGTGACTTTGGCTTTTCCTAGAGAAGATTAGATTCTATGGTCAATATCAGTGAGCAGGGTTATCTCACAGTGAACACCCTTGCTTATTGGGCAATCTACTTATGAAGAACAATCAATGGCTTTCTCAAGTCATTTACATCATGAGGAACACTAGAAACTTTGTCTTGACTCTTCTTTCTCTTTTCAACATCTATCGCCAATTGAAAAGGGACTTTCTCCACATTGAAACAGTGGGACTGCATGCCAGACCCTATGCTGAATTCATATTTATTTGCAGCAGATTCAGAATACACACGAGAGAAAATGAAACTGAATGGAATCTTTTTATTAGACAAGTACTTAAAGTTGGTGTAGTTAGCTGTTTTGCAGATGTGAATGTCAGAATCACGTACAATGTCCATATCTCTGTACAGTGTGACTCTGGCCCTCTTCACATCTGGTGTTGGAGCTGATCTCTCCACAATCTGCTCCAGCCCTGAGACTTGGGAAACTGTCATCATGTGACTTTCTAAGGGTAAATCTGAAGGGACTTTGACACTAACAATTTTTCCCCTTTGTGTAGACCAAGACAGACACACTGTTAACAAGCACAGCTAATTTACTGCATAATGCTAGGGAACATGGCACCTTAGCTGACTGCTGACACCACCAATTATCCAGGCCTATCACAGACTTTCTAGCCCCAAGATAGCCATGAGGTGACTTTAAATTCCCCTACAGTTTTCTATTACTGCATAACAGACCACCTGTGAAGAGGTTAGTGTCACATCACAAGATGTATCTGCCGTCATGATTCTCTATGTGGTTTCTTTTTCTAAGTCTACCAGAGATTCATTGGTTAGGTAGGCTGGGATTGGGGCAAAGAGAGGTTTTATATTTTCCATGATACCTCATCCCAATTTAGACTTAGAATCTTTAAGGGCTCTTAAGGGTTAAATTATTTTACATTCTATTGGGAGAAAACACAAGCCAACCAGGATCAATGCTGAGATGTAAAATCAGTCTTTTAAAAAGTGGAAAGATCACTTGAAATTGAGCATTGGCCTGAGAAGGCATTCCCCATTTAGGTTATTACTATAATAATCTAACACAGCCAGTGTCACTGAAAGTAATTTTTTGACGTTTTATAAAATGAATGATTGCCCTGATGTCTTGAATTTCTTAGTAAGAATTCATAGTCAAGACAAGGCAATGTGAAGCATTACTCATTATAATTCCTGTATTGTTGAATTTCAACATGGGGGGGGGGTAGGGAAAGTACTGTCCAGTCATGCATGAAGACCTGGTTTAGATTCCCAGAACCTATGCAAGGGTAGCATGTGTATACAAATCCAGCACTCCTACAGAGAGATACAAGCAGAGACAGGAGACTCCCTGGAACTTCAAAGTCCACCTAGCATGATGTCCATCCTGCTAGAATAGCAAGAGACCCTGTCTTAAATGATGTGGAGGGTAAAGATCAATACTCCAAATTATCTTTTACTTCAACATGTGTACTTGCACACACACAGGTACACATACACACAGAGTGAGAACAAGTGTGTGTGTGTGTGTGTGTGAGAGAGAGAGAGAGAGAGAGAGAGAGAGACAGAGAGAGAGAGAGAGACAGAGAGAGAGAGACAGAGAGACAGAGAGAGACAGAGAGAATGAATCATGATGTTTAGCTTCCCAGACTACTAAATGGGAATGAGAAAGAGAAAATGCTACATTTCTGCACCCCTCTGTGACGATAAGCCTTGGCCGACTTCAACATCCAACAGCAGAGTTCTCTTCTCAAAACAAAGCTTCAGAATCTTATCAACAACATCCTGTAGCCAATAGCTACCAGTTACTGTGGGCCACAGGCATGAAACTCCATGCTATTTCCATGACCTCTTCTTCTGCCTTCCCAAGCCACAAAAATCACAGAAGTCTGCCTGGATTGAGAGCAAAAGGAAAGATTTCAAAGTGAGGCTCTTGGCTCAGGGACATCAAACGGTCATTATGTTGCTATATTTATATTAGCAATAAATCTGTTAAGTTTGAGTTTTGCTCATCAAGGATAATAATGGGTGGATTTGAAACACCTTTCCAAGGCATTTCTGTAACACATATTTAAATACAGAATCATGATAGAGAAATGAAAATGTATTGACTGGGGTAATTAAACAGGGCAGCAGAATATTATTCTCAGAATTGTTTGTGTCCAGCTCCATTTCCTTATTTTTTTATTTAATCTATTATAGAGATTAAAAATGTAAATGTCAACAAATAAATTAAATTACCAAAATATCACTAGTATTGATGAGGCTTATTCGCATGTATACATATTAATTTGTATCAAGGAGGATTTAAATAATATAATAAAGAATTTCTCTTTGGAAGCAATAAAAGATTGTAGTCATTTATACCACAGTACTGTATGCAGCTTAATAATAAGCAAGAGATTTTTCATCTTTGCTCATAATTCCTTACTTATCCCAGCCTTTGCATTTCCTTTCCTCCTATCTTTGCATGTTCACCCTTCCTTTCTCCCTTCCCTACCTTTTCCTCTCCCTCCTTCCCTTCCCATCTGTACTGGCTGGGTTTTCATCAACTTGATGCAAGGCAAGGCAAGGCAGAGTCATCAGAGAGGAAGGAGCTTCAGCTGAGGAAATGGCTTCATGAGATCCAGTTGTAAGGCATTTTCTCATTTAGTGATCAATGGGGGAGTGCCCAGCCCATTGTGTGTGGTATCATCCCATGCTGGTCCAGGGTTCCTATAATAAGGCAGGCTGAGCAAACCATGTGAAGCAATCCAGGTAGGGGCACCCATATAAGGCTTTTGAATCAGCTCCTGCCTCCAAGATCCTGCCCTGTCTGAGTTCCTGCCCTGACTTCCGTCAGTGATAAGCAGCAATGTGGAAGTGTAAGCCAAATAAACCCTTTTCATCTCAACTTTCTTTTTTGTCATGATGTTTCATCCCAGCATGAGAACCCCTAAGATATTATCCCACCCTCATTTTTCCTCCCTCCCTCGTCCCACCTGCCCAGTCTCCCACCCATTCTTCCTTTCTCCTTCCTTCCCTCTCTCCCTCTCTTTCCATCCATACCTCCCTTCCTTTTATTCTGAGAAAGGTGGATATGAAAGACAGTTAAGGTACTTTACCACTGACCTAAATCTCTAGCCTTTTATAATTTTTATTTTGAGATAAAGTCTTGTTAAGTTACTTAAGTTGACCTTGTGGTTCTCCTGCCTCAGCTTCCTCAGGAACAGGGATTACAGGTGTGCACCATCATGTGGAGTTTCTTGTAGAAGCTTTAAATTACTTTTAATGGCACTTGAAAAAAAAAACAACACACCTTTTAAAAGAGAAGCATCAAAGCACTTGGTTTAAATAGCACACTCACAGAGCTTTGAAACAAAGTGGATAATATGCTCTAGGCAATCCAGGTACTTTAGTGAATTTTCATATCTGAAAGTAGAACTGTTAGCTTCATAGTTTAAAAAATATGGTACATGCAGAAATGAAGGGATGCAGCATTTTGATGGTTTGGACCATACATTTCTTCACTGAATACTATCATCAGCTTGGTAGTAACTCAATGAAGAATTACCAGCACACTCAATGACCACAGACATAAATGGTTGACATGTAACTTAAAGCAAATGGATGTATAGAATGTGATCAATCGAGAAGAGTGTGATTACGCTCACAATATACAGCTCTGCATAATGTTTCACAAGAATCTATTATCTAATATTCTGTCCTGGGAAATCTTCTGGGACAAAGATAAAGTGGGGCCACAGTCATGGGGACAATGTCAAGGCATCTTCACTTTAATTAATGTGCTTCATATTGCTCTCAACACTTCCACGTGGCTGAGAATGCTCAAAAGTGAGAATTACATTCATAGAGAAAACAAACATGGCTTCAAAAAAAGTTTAAATAGCAGGGGAATGTGTACCTACACTGCATTTTGGCATAGTCTTTGACTTAAATTTCACATGTATTTTCTGTGAATTTTTCAGCACAAAGGAATCTTATATTGACTGATGTACTAGCATCACATTGTGGAAAATGTGTGTGATACATTAAACTACTGAGATGTGAAAAAGTAAACAATATTAGAAGTATGTCCACTGTTTGCTATGTCTTAGCACCCATCAGTGACCCTTGAAGGTAGTCAGTATTACAACCACTTCTCTGTTTCCAGATTTGGAAGTTGAAGCCCAAAAGGTGAATGGTCAAGGTCTTACAGGAAAATTTTGGCACACTGCACCCTCTGCTTCACAACAATAAACAGGTCTCCATATACACACTGCACTCCTTATTACAGTGGTATGAAAAATACTAGTTTCATGATACATTTCTTGACACAAATTTCTCACAGTCCAATAAGACTGTGAAACACTGATTATAAATGCAATATAGCTTTCCTCAACCTCATCAGGATATTTAATTCTGTTCTTCCAAAAATTACACTAAGCAGTATTTCTCAAATTTGTATAATGATAAAATTATAATTGTTATTTTACTAATTTGAAAATTGTGTGTGTGTGTCCACACATCCACATGGGCTATGAGAATACAGGTGCACTGGTACCACTGTGCACATGTGGAGGTCAGAGGACAAGTATCAGGAATCAGTTCTCTGTTTCTCTAGGGCTCAATCTCAGAAAGATAGACTGTGGGACAGTTGCTTCTATCTGCAGAGGTACCCGCCACTCTTAAACCTGTTATTTAATTAATTGCTTCAAGAACACTGTATAGGACAAATCTTCCAGTGGATATGCTTCAGGACTCATCAACATCATATTTCAAAGAGAGATGTCTGATGAAGTTCTTCACTTTTAAAATGCATGTTGAAAGCTGGGCATGGTGGCTCATGCTTATAATCCCAGCACACAGAAGGTTGAGGCAGGAGATCCAAATCAACTAATTGGTTGAATCATCAACAATCATCAACAAATTCTATTGAGTGCATACTATTGTCATAGAAGAGAGAGAGAGAGAGAGAGAGAGAGAGAGAGAGAGAGAGAGAGAGAGAGAGAGAGAGAGAGAGAGAGAGAGAGAGAGAGAATCCCTGTTAAGAGATAGAGTGTTAAAAATATATCACATGGGATATGATAGCTATTCAGAATGTTGGACACACATTTTGAGTTACGACCATGTCTGGATACATAGTAGGATTCTACCTTGGATCCTGACAGTTGAGTAATACCATAGGACTTTAGGTCTAAGTGTCACAAGCAAAATTGATATACATCACTTCCAGGTCAAAGTCCCAACTGCCAGTATGGAGGCTCTGGAACTTTCTGAGCCATAGAATGACTGACCTGGAAGTCTGGGGCCTGAATTACCAGTCAGCGAGTGGCACTCTTCTTATCACAGTGCCTAGACTAAGTTTATTGCTAGGTATATCCCTTTTGCTAGCTCCATCCAACTTGTAGTGGCTGCTTAGAGCATTGTGGTTAAGTGGTTTTGGAGGCCCTGCTAGGGATCAGGAGGGAAGAATAGGGGACTATATTAGCTCTGACTGCCATAAGGGAGATAACAATATTAGTGTGCATACAAAGGATCTGCCATTCTTCAGTGATAAAGTAATAAAAAAATTTCTAAAGGAGTCCCTTTCCCCCTTTCTTAGTGACATAGAAGTCATCTCTGGGCCTTGTAATGTCTCCGAGTAACCATTATGAAAATCTATTATTATTGTTATTGTGCTAGAGATAGACAGAATTACCTGTGATTCATATAACTCTGGTTAGGAGAGTGTGGGAAGAGAAGATGAACTGTCACTCAAACATGTCTGTCCATCATATATAAAGACAAGAATGGGACACACTGAATATGGAAATGTTATAAAAATACTCTCGGGAGCTAAGAGTTGGAGGAATGTTGGAACTGAAGAAATATCATACACATAACAGCTGAAAGTTTTAAGAATCATCCCTAATGAAAAGTTTTTAATAACAACAGCTAGTATTTAGTGTGAAAGCCATCTCCAAAATGCTATAAATAGGTTTTGCATCTAATATGGATCAGAGAGTAATACTAAGAATGTGTAACTTACTGGAGAAACTCTAAAAATAAAACATGTAATAAAAACATATTACCAGTAATCTGACATTTCTAACCTTCACATAGGCATCACATGAGTGAGGTGAGAACCCTAAGCCCCTAAGCTCATAGAATGTCAGGGTGAAGTGAGACCCCAGCTCCAGTTCTTCCAGAGGGAGCTTCATTCCATTCAGAGAAGTATACAGACTTGAACTTTAGGATGGTTTTTTCATCCTGTTCAAGAGCCATTTCGCATTAGATCTTCAGTATAGTTGGCCAAAGCAGCCTAGAAGCCACATTCTCCATACCATGTAAAGCATATGAGTGGATATGCCTTGACAGCAAAGGATAAAAGGGAAAAGAGAGGTCCAACGGTAAGGGCTGAAAGCTGGCAGAAGGGGTGATAGTCAGAGATTTCTTAAAACTGGAGAAATACCCCAAATATAGACAGACTCAACTTGCATTCTTGGTTCCATACACTAAGCTTACTAAAAGGTTTCGTTTACAATTTGTTGAAAGAATAACTGTAGCCTTTTCATAACTTAATCTTGGAAAGAAAGACCTTTTTTGAGTATTTAATTTTTGTGGTTGTGAGTATGTACGTTGCATATGTATACAACGTGTCTGTACATGTTGCATGAGTGCAGGTGGGTACACAGCATGGCACGTGTGAACATCAGAGGGCAGTCTCTCTCCTTCTTTGGGACAGGGTCTGATATTGTCACCATCACACAAACCAGGCTAACTGGCCTAGGACCACGGGGGATTCTCCTGCCTCTGCCTTCTATGCTGCTGTAGGAATTCTGAAATTATGGATGTGAGGTGGCATGTCAGGCTTCCCCTGAGTCCTGACAATCTCACATCAGGGCTTCACACTTGTGTAGTAAGAGTTTGTGCCACTGAACCCTACCAAGAATATTTTTTTTCAAGAGCATGGGGTTTCTTATGAGATCAACAAGTCAGGATTCAACTTATTTAAATATGAGCAACTTAATGTAAATGTATTCAACCCAACTACAAAACCCTACAGACCTCAGTTCTGTATCCCTAAGCTAAATAAAATATACTAACATATACAACTTGTCTATTCTTCACTCGCCAAAGAACAAAGTTCATGCCTTTCAAGTGAAACGTGTGGACTCTTAACATTTGCAATTTGAAAGACTCAAGTATTGCATAATTCAAACGTTTGAGTGACACTAGTAAAAACGTCATTGTGGGAGATATTGATGTTAATAAAGTTTTAGTTATAAAATTGAGAGCCAAAAATTATGATTAATTTTTCTTTCTTACAGAATTCAAATCAATGTCCATCTAATCCTCAGTAATTTCAGGCCAATACAACCTAAAATAAATAATATAAGACTATTTCACACTGAGAGGTTTTCAACAGGTGGTCTATATATAAATGAACATTTAAATGAATTCCTGAGTAAAAATCCATAAAGTGAAAATTCTGGAGAAAAGGCTAAAGCCAAAACATCTTTGAGAATTTTGTGGTTTTCCTTCCTTCCTTCCTTAATTCAATAAGTATTCATTAATTAACAATTTATTTCTTGGGACATATTGAGACAAAAGGAAAAGAATATAATGCATATATATATATATATATATATATATAAAAAACGTTCACACACACATTGACTCATACATACTCCCTCTCATACACACTCACACAACACTCACTCTCACACACATACTCACACAGACACATACACGCACTCACAAATCAAATGTGGTAAAATATTTAAAATTGTTTGGGAAATGGTGTGGGTACATTTGTGTATACATTCATTGCTTTCCTGTGATCTACAGTTTGTTTGTTGTTTGTTTTTGTTTGTTTGTTTGTTGTTTGTTGTTTGTTTGTTTGTTGTTTGTTGTTTGTAGTCATACCCTCCAGTTCTTATATAAGGCTCATTGACTAGATGAGCAACATCCCTCTACATACTAAAAGAAATGAGTTTTGGAGTAGAGCTCAGTGGTAAAGAATGTGGGTCCTGCATCCAATCCCTGTACACCAGTTGCCCCAATAGCAAAGCTACTTGAAAACAATTCATCCCCACACTGTCCCAGATAGGCACAGACTTCTGTACACATTGACTTGGACTCTAATAGGGCTACTTGTGAAAAGGGAAAGAGAGAACAGCTTGTTCTGTGTGGGAGCCACATGCCAGCATCCACACAGGTGACCCCAAAAGAGACAAGTAGAAGAGCTTTAATGACTGAACACTGGAGCCCTTTTGAATTGGATTCAAAAATGAACAATTTAAGAGATGACTCCTTTAACAAAAGCCAGCTGGCCAGCCGAAGACGACTGTGTAAGCCATTCGAAATTAAGGAATAAACTACATCATTCACAACAACAAAATGCAGACAATTCTATCAGATGCAAACAAAATGAAAACTCTCAGCAGTGAATTATTTCCAAATGTTTCCCAAACAGGAAGTGAATGATGTGCCTACATGTCACCATGGGAGCTACAAGTACAGAATACGTTAATCAGGCACTGACTTTGAAAACAAAACTCAACTCACTGAAAAACAATCAGAAAAAAAAAAAAAAAAAAAAAACCTGCACTGTCAGACTGTCAAGAAAGCAGGCATCCTTCAGCCAGTAACTACTTGGCACATAAAGCTCTACACTTTCCTGCGTGCTTACAGTTTTTACCTAATAAAGTCACTTGCCTGTGACCCGACAACATCTTTAAAAAAAGAATTGGAGAAGAAAAGCAATCCCCAATCCAGGGTTCCAATTGAGATATGCCCATCTAAGCAGGGCCCTCTTTCTCAAATCTCTTAAATTGCTGTCTTCCCAAGACTGGGCTGATATTTGTACCTGCTTCTCACCCCCTGCCAAATAATAGCACATGTCATACCATAAAGTAAAGGCTGAAAAATGGTTATTTTCTTTTTTAAGTCAATGGAAATGAACTCCACCGCCAGCTTCCCTCTATTCAGTACAATGCTCTTTATAACCATTATGTGAACCTGTAACTTTAATACTCTCACTGACACCAGCCATATCTGTTGGAGCCACATCTGTGTCCAGTACACACTGAAAGTGTTCTGCATTTCCACACTCAGCCGCCCATCCACCTCTGTATCCTGCTTTGATCCCTGTCCGCAATTTTCTTGCTCATCATTATCTAAGCTTCACTGGAACAGGAAATTATTCCTCTTATTTCTATTTACCTCCTTTCCAGTTCTAACTGCATGAAACATACACGTTTTGAAACAGAATCTGTAGTAATTGTAAAAGCCCTCAGTGAAAAACAAACAAACAAACAAACAAAACAAAACAAAGAAAAAATACATTTTAGTATTTAGTGCATCCAGACTCTCACTGGGCTCTCTTTAGTGTATGAAGAAACAAAAGCAAATCATTCAGATTGGGCAGAATAATATTTTGGACTTTGAATGATATCAATAGCCATTGATCTCTAGTAATTTGACCACTATCCATCACTGCCTATGGGTTTGTGATGACTAATGAACTTCCTGCCATGCTGTTGCGGTGCCATATTCTGTGCTGCTCAGTCTGCAAGCTGGCGACCATACTTGGCTACTGAGGCAGGGGCTACTGAGGCAGGAGGCAGCTGCTTAGCTTTCTGTTCTTTCTCGGGTAAGCTGGAAGTTTGATTGCTATTGGCAATTCTCTTGAAACTAACTTCTGGCAATTACAGGGGAGCCCTCACTCCCCATAGCCTTAAGATGCATAATTTCAGCTCCCACAGTTTAGTTAAATAATACCATTTCCCCAAGAGTATGGTTCGGATTCAGTTGCCATGAGAAAGTAACTGAGTAATTGCATAAAGCGCAAGCTCTGCTACTAGTGCACTTTCAGTCCACAAACCACAGTGTAGAAAACAGAGGTACCCAATCACCAGCAATTTTTTTTCAAATGGCTTCTTTTCAGTGATTAGGTATCTGGAACTCAGTCACGCAGGGCCAATGGAGGTGGCTGGCAAAGTCTATGTTGCCCTGTGGCCTCGCACCAATAAACTCTCAGTACACTTCACTAAAATAACCCGAAGAGGGACGGGGCATTACATATGCAAAAGCATAACAGAGAGACAGATTGCAGCAACCTGGAACATGGACACTGTCTCAACACATAACTGAGGTTGTAGAGGAAACAGAAACTATAGAACCCAGATCGTACTGTTGTGCTGGCAGCCAGGGGAGCTCAGCTAGATCCTCAGACTCCAGCACTGATTGAGAAAAGGACAGCAAAGAAGTGCCGTTCAAGGTGCTCTCAGGAAGTGCTTCATAAAATAATGCCATTTGGCTCTCAATGCCTCTATAGTGTGAAACCAAGGTATACTACTTAAGTATTAGTTTTCCAATATTCTAGCTTCATATATTCTTATAAATTATGGCAAGTTTATCTTGAGAATATTTAAGAGTCATGAAAAGGCCATATATCTGTCATTGGTTATTTTTACTTTATGATTTCAGTTTGAAATGGTCATTTTTTACAGCCACACACTGATGCAAGGTGAAGGCTTCTTGGACTTAACATTAGTTAAAAGTGAAGGGTTGGACAAGAAAATGTATGGCGATCATACCATATACTTAAAAGCCACACCCAAACTGTGTCACACCCTGCAAACTCACTTTCTGGTAACAACAGGATGAAGTAAAACTATAAATAACTCGATGGCACCCAGTACTTCCTGCAGGAAGACTGTCCCTGTCATCACCTGTTTTCAACTCTCCAATACACTGCTGTCAAAATAAAGTCAACATCTAACCTTCCCCTGATGCTACCAAATCTCCTGATCCTTTAATACATCACTAAGCTTCTTTTTTCATCACATGCCCTCGTGTACATCACGACATGACTGTAGGGAGATTATATAGCCAGTGGCAACAGTGCTGTGTATGTCTCATTTTACATAGCAGAGGTTTCCGAAATAGCCACATCTGCATCCTTCCCCTAATGGTGTTCTACTATACTTCCTCTATACACCTGCCCATGGTCCAGAAGTTGTGTCAAAGCATCTGCCACATCTCATTCACAAGTAGATCCAAAGGCCAGCACACAGCCTTAGGTTTTCTCAATTTGCACACCATTTCTTAGTAGATTGACCATCTTTTTATTTTTTTATTTTTTATTTTTTGACCATCTTTATTTGAAGAATGCCTTCTACCATACACCTTTTAGACTGGATCATTTGTCTCAAATTCTAAAACTGTACCACTCACCTATGCTTTTGAGTTTCCTATACAGTGTATGAGTCGATAAAAGAAGAGAGATCATTAATGCCTGGCTTCCCATATCCTGCCCTGCTCACAGATCATATGTCTGTGAATAAGAACAATGAGTAGGTGGGAGATGGCTTGACAGTCGGGTGGATTCTTTAAATAAATGTCTGCTCCAGTGAGTTGCTATCTGCACGAATGACAGCTAAAACGGATCACTGCTCAATTAATAAAAATCCTAGCATTCTTTAATCAGTGTAAGTCAGGAAAGAGGTAGCAGGTGTCCTTTAAGACAACGTTTCACAACCACAATTGCATGCTTCCTGGGTTCTCTTCCTGCCTCTTAGCTTGCTCTAAATCTGCAGGGGAGAAGTCTTCCTGTGGGCGAGCCCCCACCCCCACCTCCGGGTCCAGCTCACCATGTGCTCAACAAGATGGAGGAGTTTTGCTTCCCAGCAGCATGTGTGAAAACAGCTTGGGATTTCTGCTGAGAATAAACCCAAGATGAGTCAACACAGAACTGGTGTTTCCACAAAACACATTTTATCTCAGACTGCGAGGGAGGGGATTTCTCACTCTGATCTTGTTGGCAGGGCCACTCTGTAGTCTTCTGTCAATCTGGGGGAGTCACCAGGGACAGACCTACAGCACAGTCACCAAAGCCATCAGTTTCCCTGAGGAAAAATCACCAAATGGCAATAATGAGGCATGAGGGCCAAGCTTCCTGGTGCAGCAGTGGAAAGGCTCCTGTCCCTGGAAGATGGGGCGGGGCAGGCTCATCCACCAGAAAAGGGTCGGAGAAAATGGCAATCCAGAATATGGACTATGGAGTACACACATCTGTGCTCAAACTCCAGTTCTAGCAGCCTCTAGCAGTTTGGTGTTGGGCAGCTGAATTCTTGGAGGACCCATTAGGACTGCCACAAAACGGGCACTGCTTGTTCTGTGTGACCAACACAGGAGGAGAGGTAAATAATAGCACACGAGATGGAAAGTTCTTGAAAATACTGTAGCTATACAAAGAAAAGGAATAAGAAATGAATATTTTTAAAAGCCCACCATTCATAACCATTAATGAAATGATGGTTTCACACAAAATTATTTCAGGATAATTTGGTTGGGAGGCTCTTTTTTCTTAAAAAGAGAGAGAGAGAGAGAGAGAGAGAGAGAGAGAGAGAGAGAGAGAGAGAGAGAGAGAGAGAGAGAGCAAAACAAAAAGCCCATAGAATTATTTACTTATCTGTAACCATGGCATGCCTATGAAGGTCAGAGGACAACTCAACTTGCAGGAGTCAGTTCTCTCCTCCTATCATGTGGGTGCTGGGAATTGAACTCAGGTCATCAGACTTGGCAGCAAGTGGCTTAGCTCCTGAGCTATCTTGCTGAAACAAGTCAGGGGTGCTTTGCCTGAAAGTCCTAAGGACAGTTAGTAGAAGAAGGAGAATTTGCACATAGAAAATGAGAACAAATAAGTATTCATTTGTACTTAACTACTAATTAACTACTGCATTTCCTTATGTCCCGAATGCAGTAGTGTGGCAACCCACAGCGGTTATCAAGTGTCTTTGAGTCACTTCAGGTATCTTGTTAGGTAATCTACTCCCTAATTACCTGTTATTGCTATTATGGAAGTAGGGTCATCAGCGTTCATGCTCCCTGTCCTCATTTGATATGTACTAAAGAAGTATATCCTTTACTATATTCTGAATTTGCTTTATAAAAACATACCTGATACGTTTTTCTATATCCCACTGAACTGTCCTGATAGAAAAACATAGTTTTTGAGGCATTGATTGTATGTACACAAGGTTGGCCTCAAACTTGCAATCCTTCCTCAGACTCCTAAGTGCTGGAATAATAGGTGTGCAGTACCAGACATGGTTAAAAACAATGCATGAAAGATGGCTCAGACAGGCTGTATCAACTGATGGAAGATCCTGCCTAAGAAACGTGAAGAACTTCTGCTTGAGATGAGTGTCCTGAGTTACTACTATAGAGGAAAGTACCAGGCTGTCACCATCCGACTCATCCCTCAGGAATTGTGCCTACCTAGTATCAAAAAAATATTTTTAAGCCCATAGGTGTCTACTACAACTCCTAAAAGGAGAGAAATGGTCCATGCTTACACAACCCAAATAAGCAGCCACTAACTTCATTTGGCATGAGGCCGTAGCAGGTGAACTGTGGTAGTGTCCATCTTACTTGATTTTAACTAATTCTTATTTGAACGGCCATTTAAAGACAGCTTCTACCCTGCTAGAAAGCCCACCTTGGAGATAAATTACTTTATGCCAAACACAAAGCCAGAGTTAAAAAGTTATAAATCACTAAGAGAAGCAGACAGACCCTGAAGCACAGCACGCAGGGAGGAGTGCTTTGCACAAATCCATGATATTCTGCTATACAAGGATACTTTCACACACACACACCTTGCACATTGACCACATTCCTCCCCATTCACCTATCTTCCCCTTCCTCCAGCCTCTGCTAATCTGTTTTACCTTTGCATATACTTTTAGTTTTGACCAAAGTAGCAAAAAATAGTGAGAACATTCAGTCAGATATCCTTGGAGTCTGTCCCACGTCTCAGGAGGCTGCCTTTGTTTGGAAGGTGGGGGGTGGGGAATCATCTGGGCGGTTCTTCTGGTGTCTAGATATGAATGCTGGCCCTGGCCCCGGCCATCCTTTCCGACCTTGGGCACTCTGCTTGGACCGGTGTAAGCTCCCATACAGATTCTGTGTCTGAACACATATCCCCTTCCCAGAGTGCTATGGGGTTCTGATGCCAAGTATCTTCTCTGAAATCTAGGGGTCTTCTGCTCACCATGGTCCAGTGTATAGACCATAACATTCCCTCTCAGGTTCCCAGGAAGGCAGTACTCTGAGGGCCTTGGGCTACCAACACACTGCAGTCAGCACAGGAGTTTTGAAAACGACATCCTTACGGATGCAGATCAATTGGTAGACGCTTCCTAGCATGAAGACCAAGGTTATGGATTTCTTAACTACAAGCACATTATCAGGCCAAGCTTAGTGGCACATGTCTATAATCCTAGAACCCAGGAGGCAGAGTTAAGAAGATTCATCTTCAGACGCATGGGATTTAGGGCTACATAGGACCCATTCTGTTTCAAAAAAACAAAACAAAACAAAACAAAAACAAAAACAAAACAAAACCAAACCAAACCAAACCAACAACAACAACAACAAAAAACTCTGACTCATTTCTCACATTGCCAAGTGCTGAGGTTTTCCTACCAACTCTTCCTCTCCTCTTCTTCTGATGCTGCTAATAACTTTTCCTTTTCTCCTTTCTCTTTAAAATACCTGTTACTAAGAATACAGTCCCAGTTTTCTGAGGCTGTGTCCTAAGCCTAGGTCTGGTCAGTTACTCTCACAGGAATGGGGAACTCCTCAAAGCTTTCCAGTTCTTCCTGGAGAGACTACAGTTGTTCCTGCTGGACTTCTTAAGGCTTCCTTTCTCTCACTTCGCTATTGGATGAGAAACTTGTGGGCCATTGGCCACATCTTCTGATAACTGTTCTTCAGAATCTTCCAGTTTATTTCCTGGAGACTCCAGCATACCACACCTGCACATCATCTACCATATCGGAGCCTTCAAGCCTCTCCTATTTCTAAGGACATAAGCGGATACACACACACACACACACACACACACACACACACACACACACACACGAGAGAGAGAGAGAGAGAGATGGGGGAGGGAGAGAGAGAGAGAGAGAGAGAGAGAGAGAGAGAGAGAGAGAGAGAGAGAGAGGAGAGAGGAGAGAGAGAGGAGAGGAGAGAGGAGAGAGAAGAGCGAGAGAGAGGAGAGAGGAGAGAAGAGAGAGAGAAGAGAGAAGAGAAGAGAGAAGAGAGAAGATGAGAGGAGAGGAGAGAGAGGGTTGTGATTTAAATATAATCTAACAAAACCAGAAGTGAATAGATGAAACACTGTGGAAAAATCCAGACAGCAGCTGATGATAAAGGTAAAGGTAAATGAACACACTTTACATTGTTTTTCTACTTTTGAGTACATGTGGGATGTGTAAAGATAACTTTTAAATGTTCTTGTCTACAGAGAAAATACTCAGTGAGCACTAAGCAGCAAGTGTTATCATCAGTTCTGTCATTATTGATCAGTAGAGTCACAGTCACAATCACTGAGTAAAAGGTAAAAAAGAGGTAAATTTGGACTCAATATAAGGTTTGTAACAGAGCAAGCTCTGAGAGGAAGAAAGCAGCCTGTTTCCAAGTGCCATAGCCAACAGAACATCAAAAACAATCATAGGAACAATATTTGGTTACTGAGCACTGACAAGGTGCAGACATGGTCCTGTGGTCTCTGCAGTTACCTCCTCACGTATGCTTCTGATAGTATCAGGATATAGACCCTGCCTGTCCTGACGTGTGTCCTGCTGACAGAGACTCACTGCTTCGTGAAGATGCTACAGAAAGTCAACTCGAATGGTTTTGCTGGTTGGCCTTCACTATCTCCGATACTCCTGAATCTTGAACTTTTCTGATTCAGTGAACATGTTAGACTCCTGGCTGGCCTACACTCAGTCAGCCAACAGAATGTGTTCCTTGAATTCACTCATCAGAAAATCATTACACACCACCTTTCCCTTGCAAGTAGAAGGGGGAAACGTCACAAGAATTTAATTATCTGTAGGCAAGTGGATGATATGATCAGGAAAATGCTGCATTTCAATGACTCCATTTATCCAGTTTCAAATTTCCTATAAATCATAGGAAACATCTTCCCCAGGCTGCCATTTGACCAGGAAATGTCTGTGGTATATCTTTGTCAACATGTTTCAGAATATAAATCCAAATTACAAAAAGTAAAGTTGGTATAAAGGCTGTCGTCATATATTATATCACTTGGAAAGAAATATTGGTGACCTTATCCAGTCTGACTGTTATAATAGTAATAAAATTGAATCTTGGAAGATTACACTTCTGGTCAAAGTAGTAAAATGTGACCTTATTCTATTCAACATTGACATTTATTATATTAATTCATATGTAAAAAACTGCATTAAAATGATATTAAAGCCTTGGTTAGAAATGAGAATGTTGAAGAACTTCTGAAATTAGATTTAACTTTACCAACCATTCATGCTATTGAGCCTTGTTGATGCAAATCAAACTAAATTTCTTTCACCCATCTCTGATTCAGTTCTCATTTATTATTATTACCGTCTCATTCACACAGAATGTATTTCTTCCCCCGTGCTTCTTCAAACATTGTATAAAGCTAAATTCATTTTCATCATGCTCAGGAGGGAAAAAAGATAACATAGAACAATGAATATACAAGCCTGACACACAAGATCCAGCCACCTGCTCACGTTGAGAAAATTCTCCTCAGGCCAATAAAATTGCAGTCAGCACAGTACACATCAGTGCTCTGTCAGGTCTTAGGAAGGCGACTGAGCCCAGGGGTGAGAACTCCACAGAATGCCTGGCCCAGATGGAGAGAAGGTACCATTTGGAGGATGTGATATCAAAATAGTATTTGCTACTGGGTTGTAGGCTTTTCTTTTTCTTTTTTTTTAAATTAATTTATTCTTGTTACATCTCAATGGTTATCCCATCCCTTGTATCCTCCCATTCTTCCCTCCCTCCCATTTTCCCATTATTCCCCTCCCCTATGACTGTTCCTGAGGGGGATTACCTCCCCCTGTATATGCTCATAGGGTATCAAGTCTCTTCTTGGTAACCTGCTGTCCTTCCTCTGAGTGCCACCAGGTCTCCCCCTCCAGGGGACATGGTCAAATGTGAGGCACCAGAGTACGTGAGAAAGTCATATCACACTCTCCACTCAACTGTGGAGACTGTTCTGACCATTGGCTAGATCTGGGTAGGGGTTTAAAGTTTACCGCCTGTATTGTCCTTGGCTGGTGCTTTAGTTTGAGCGGGACCCCTGGGCCCAAATCTGCCTATCATAATGTTCTACTTGTAGGTTTCTAGGACCCTCTGGATCCTTCTACTTTGCTATTCTCCCATGCTTCTCTCATCTAGAGTCCCAATAGGATGTCCTCCCCTCTGTCCCAGTTTCCTGGTAAGTGAAGGCTTTCGTGGGACATGCCCCTTGGGCTAGTATGCAGATATAAGTGAGTATATACCATTTGACTCTTTCTGCTTCTGAGCTAACTCACTCATTGTGATAATTTCTAGCTCAATCCATTTATCCACAAATTTCGGGAATTCCTTGTTTTTAATAGCTGAGTAGTATTCCATAGTGTATATGTACCACAGTTTCTTTATCCATTCTTCTATTGATGGACACTTAGGCTGTTTCCATGTTCTGGCTATTATGAATAAGGCTGCTATGAACATGGTTGAGCAAATTTTCTTGTTGTGTGCTGGAGCATCTTCTGGGTATATTCCAAGGAGTGGAATAGCTGGGTCTTGAGGAAGCCCTATTCCCATTTTTCTGAGATAGCACCAGATAGATTTCCAAAGCGACTGTACTAGTTTGCATTCCCACCAGCAATGAAGGAGTGTTCCTCTCTCCCCACATCCTTGCCAGCATGTGGTGTCCCTTGAATTTTTGATCTTAGCCATTCTGATGGGTGTAAGATGGAATCTCAGAGTTGTTTTGATTTGCATTTCCCTGATGACTAAGGAGGTTGAGCATTTCTTTAAGTGTTTCTCAGCCATTTGATATTCCTCTGTTGAGAATTCTCTGTTTAGTTCCAAGCCCCATTTCTCAATTGGGTTATTTGGTTTGGTGGTGTTTAATTTCTTGAGTTCTTTATATATTTTGGATATTAGACCTTTGTCAGATGTAGGGTTGGTCAAGATTTTTTCCCAGTCTGTAGGCTGTTGCTTTGTTCTCTTGACAGTGTCTCCTGCCTTACAGAAGCTTCTCAGCCTCATGAGGTCCCATTTATTAATGGTTGACATTAAGGCCTGGGCCGTTGGTGTCTGTTCAGGAAATTGTCTCCTGTGCCAATATTTCCAGGCTCTTCCCCACTTTTTCTTCTGAGTGAGTTAGTGTCTCTGGTTTTATGTTGAGGACTTTAATCCACTTGGATTTGAGTTTTGTGCAAGGTGACAAATATGGGTCCAGTTTCATTTTTTTACACATAGACCTCCAGTTAGACCAGCACCATTTGTTGAAGATACTATCCTTTTTCCATTGAATGGATTTGGCGTCTTTGTCAAAAATCAAGTGACCATATGTGTGTGGATTCATGTTTGGGTCTTTGATTCGATTCCACTGATCAACCAGCCTGTTGCTGTGCCAGTTTTAATTACTATTGCTTTATAGTACAGTTTGAGATCAGGTATGGAGATTCCTCCGGAGCATCTTTTATTGTACAAGATTGTTTTAGCTATTCTGGGTTTTTTGTATTTCCATATGAAGTTCAGAATTGAACTTTCAATGTCTTTAAAAATTGTGGAGGTATTTTGATAGGGATTGCATTGAATCTGTAGATTGCTTTTGGTAGGATGGCCATTTTTACTATGTTAATTCTCCTGATCCATGAGCAAGGAAGATCATTCCGTCTTCTCAGGTCATCTTCAATCTCTTTCTTCAGAGTTTTGAAATTTTTTTCAAACAAGTCCTTCACTTGCTTAGTTAGAGTGACTCCTAGATATTTTATATTGCTTGTGGCTAATGTGAAGGGTGTGGCTTTCCTAATTTCTTCCTCTGCAAGCTTGTCATTTGTGTATAGGAAGGCTACAGACTTTTTTGAGTTAATTTTGTATCCAGCCAATTTGCTGAAGGTGTTTATCAGCTTTAGGAGTTCTCTGGTGGAATTTTGAGGGTCACTTATGTACATTATCATATCATCTGCAAAGAGGGATAATTTGACTTCCTCCTTTCCCATTTGGATACCCTTGATCTCCTTTTATTGTCTTATTGCTCTGGCTAGAACTTCGAGTACTATATTGAAGAGATATGGAGAGAGTGGGCAGCCTTGCCTTGTTCCCGATTTTAGAGGAATTTCCTTGAGTATCTCACCATTTACTTTGATTTTGGGCTTTGGTTTGCTGTATATAGCCTTTATTATGTTGAGGAAAGTGCCTTGTATCCCTGATCTCTCTAAAATTTTAAACATGAATGGGTGTTGGATTTTATCAAATGCTTTCTCTACATCTAAAGAGATGATCATGTGGTTTTTTATCTTCAGTTTGTTTATATGGTGGATTACATTGATGGATTTCCATATATTAAACCATTCCTGCATGCATGGAATGAAGCCTACTTGGTCATGATGAATGATATCTTCGATGTTTTCTTGTATTTGTTTTGCAAGTATTTTATTTAGTATTTTTGCATCGATGTTCATAAGAGAAATTGGTCTGAAATTCTCTTTCTTTGTTGAGTCTTTGTGAGGTTTAGGTATCAATGAGACTATGGCCTCATAGAATGAATTTGGTAATGTTCTACTGCTTAGCATTCTCTCTGTCAGGCTTTATATAAAATTAGCATCTTTGCTGTGTATTTCCTTGTTCTCCTCAGTTAATACAATTCTGTGCACTAAACATCCTTCTACTTTATACCAGTAGATGAAGTGATGCAAGGCCATAATAATATGTCATCCTTCTTTCTCAGACACTTACAATTTTAAAAAAAGCTGCCTTTTGCCTGCTGTCTGTCTACTGCGGAGCCAGTAGATCCACTATTTTTCCCTTGTTATGTAGGCATCCAGGCTGACAGTGCAATCATTACCTTCAACACTGTTGGGAGTCAGGCTGGGGAAAGAAATACTTCATGGTCTTGTGCTAGAAGCAAGGGGACTAGTTGAAATGGGTCACTATAGCTACTTCTAGTCAGGTGGCCCTAAAATCATATTGGTCTTGAAGCAAAAAGGACAGAATGCATTTGGCCAGCATCATCAATGACTCATGTCCACATGTTGCCAGTCTGATGATTCTGCCCAATCTACGTGAGGCAGGTTCTACCTCTTCTTAAAAGGTTTACTTGGTTCCTTCCCTGGGATGAAACAGTTCCTGTGGCTGATGTACAGATCAAGCTATTTTCCTCTTCAGGCCCTTGTGACACTGTGAGAACTGTGTCTCCACTGGGATTCTGTGCTTCCCACAATGCCTTACTAGATTAATATTGCATGAATGATTGAATAAGGTTGTCTGTATAATGAGAGTTTCATCTCTGAAGACTTCATAGACCCTGGAGACCAGTAATCTTTGATAAGCAATAAACCATTTTTATTTTTTCTCTTATTTATATTATAAAGATACTCAAAACAACATTAAAGTGATCATAAAGATGAAATAAAAATGAACCATAATCCCACTACCTTAAAGCAACAAATGTTTTCATTCTAGGCCTGTTCAAAGAACATTTATTTACTTTATGGAGCTATATTCACAATATACACAAAGGGGAGAAGAATTCTAAATAGAATACAAGTGACCATCCAGTCAACATGTCACTCATCTTCCCTGAGGCAAAGACACACTAGGTTATGGCTTAAGAGCAAATTTTATTTCACAGAATGTAAGTGCCAGTGATTGTAAGGCTTTAAAATGGTTTAATACAGCAGTCACCACATTGGGAAACAACAGGATACCTTTTCCATTCTATCTCCATCTTGGACCAGCTCTAGAAGAAGCTGCTTATAAAGCATATAAAGAGCTTTCTGTTTATCACCAGAAGGGGAAGGGCCATGTGCTAAATCCTGGTCAATTTTGGACAGGTCAAGGAAATTGGAAATGTTGCCACGCCATCGTGTAGGAACTAATAACAACACAGACATTAAATAATGCACACAGAAATGCATTCATTTGATTCTCACTGCTAAATTCATCCTATAGTCCTATAGTTCCACTCAGTCAATTCAATTGCTCTTTATTTTATTACATACTCTTACACTGTAGGTACTTTCTGAGTTAAGACTCTTTGTGAGTCAAAATGAATGCACAGATCTGCTTTAGGAATGCCTGTGTGTGTGTGTCGCACGTGCACACACAGAAATTGTTCATTCCCTTATGTTATCAAACAAGCTGAACGCAGATCATCACCTAATGCAATGAGCTCACTTACCATTCCGTCTTAAACCATGCACTCACTGCTGCTCTAATACAGAGAAAGAACAGTCCAACACACCTTGCAATCACATTAAGTTTTAGAGTGATGACTTCTCGCCTATTTTCTATTTTAATAACTGATAGAATATATGGTTTTCAAGCTTATACTATTTCAAATTTTTACGTTCAGTTTCTCAGCCACTGCCACAAACTCATATAATTTATATTCTTACATCTTTGAAAGGGTTTATTATTTTATGTGCCATGGTTATTGATCTGAACAAAATTTTTCTTACCTGATTCAAACAGAATAGAGTGGGAATAAAATGCGACTAGTTACAAACATTAAACATTGCTCTAACTCACACAGCATGTGCCAAGCCTATTATATTATGAATAACATTACTTATTTTTCTAAGAGCCTAATAATAGCTACCTGAAACATAAACATGTTCTGAAATTTTCTCAAAGTAAGCACTTATTGACAATATATTCTATAACGATAGACACTTGCTAGCACCATTCTCTTTCATTTTAATGCTGTCTCAATGCCCACAAAACATTAGTGGGTTCAATAGTTGTTTTTCTGAGTTATGCCTTCACTGAGGTGTTTAATACCTAGAATGCTGCTCAGATATTCTTTAGGGAGAAATTCTGGTGGCAAACGAAAAGGAAATACTTTCAAACTGAAAATTCGCTTGCTGCTGATAAAGAATTTATATAAGAATGTGTTCACATAGGCAGAAGAAAGAAACATGAAAAGAAAGTTAATATTAACAGCTAGTGTGGTACAAAATAAATATCAGCCCCCAAATGGTCAAAACTATCTATGGAATATGAGTCATGTTTGCGCCTATGTCCCAGTTATCGAATGCGATGTAAGAAATGAACCCAAAGCCCAGTGACCTAATTAACAACCATCACGTAACACTTGTTGTAATGTCTGATGGTCAACAGTTTTGAAAAATTCATACAGAAAGGCAGAGGACAGACACAGAAGATAAGCCAAGGAAAGGCAAACTTCCTTAAGGATATAGACTTTAAAACTCTGATAACTTCACTTCACCCACATTCAATTTACAAACTTCCAACTGAACTCAAGCGAAACTACTTATACTTCACCTCTTAGTAAAAGAGTATCAAATATCACCTTAAAATAGAGCATGTAGGATAGGCATGTTAGCTTGGCACACCTTAGAAAACCCCATATGCAAAAGCAGTATTAGTTTCAGAGCAAGGACACCGTCTAGACTCCAATATTTGCTAGCCATCTCCCTTGGGCCTAATGCTAAGCATGACACTGAAGACAAGGGAAAAACTATACTCTAAGATAATGTCGATCTACCCAATAGCTCTCTGGAGGATGAGGCAGAGCAAATACATTTTCTAACAACTGTGCAAAGAGAAGAAACCTTGGGGTGGGGCCAGGAGGGACTGTAGAATGACACAGAGTAACTTGTGCTACCTCCCATGGCTTCCAAATGTGGGCAGGGACTGGACTATGTGCTCAACCCACTTGCCTGTTTTGTCTATGGGAAGCTGCTCTGGATAAGAGCATGCTTTTTTACCCATGCTCTCACACTAGGAGTTAGTGATGTAGGTATATCTCAAAATATCCAGAAAAGGGGTGCTGATTTTGGGGGTGCTGATTTTAGGGGTGCTGATTTTGGGGGTGCTGATTTCTACCTGGTACATTAAAACTGATCATAGCAGTTCTGAGTGGTTCTTAAGAATATCCCACAAACATACATATTCAATACACATATGCACTAAGAAAAAATTTTCAAAAGCACCATTTTGAAGTTTGCCACAAGTACTCAACTTAAAAGAAGACAGCCAAGCATCCCTGTGAGTTATTTAATAAATGAGAGAGAGTGAAAGTTTCTGGCTTTGAATGGGAGCCCAGGAGGGAATGAGTGTGCAAATAGGAATAACATTCAAAACCATGGCCTTCTGCATATATGACTTCAGGAAAGCACGGCACCATCTGTATCTGGGTATCAGCATCCATAGACAGAGTAACAAGGGTAGCTCCCCTTCTCTCTCTGAGTTGTAAAGATTGCCAAGGTGGTAAGTGAAAAGCTCTCAGCATAGTGCCTGACACCTAATAATATGTCACCTTGAACATGGCTTGATGTTGCTATTCTGGTCCTGCTGTAGCTCTTTATTGACGCAATATAAAATGTTCCAGAATCCTACTCTTCAGCCTTCCTGGGTCACTAATAATTCAATGACCTTGGAGACTACACTTAGCTGCACATGACCTTGTTTCCTTAACTATGAAATTAAGAACATTCATCTAAGTCGGTGAGTGTTAAATCTGTTCTGAGAAACGTTAGTTCTGAGTAAGTAGGCCAAGCTGGCAGAGCCCTGCAAAAAACCTGTCTCTGTTCATCCCACTGGCTTAGAGCTGATGCTCAGACCCTGAGCTTTGATACAAGATCATGCTTATCCCAAGACTTACACACACACACACACACACACACACACACACACACACACACACACAGAGAGAGAGAGAGAGAGAGAGAGAGAGAGAGAGAGAGAGAGAGATTAAGTTTATAGAATAGTTGATATAATAATAGATACCACTTAGTCCTTAGACTTTCCTGAGTCTGGAAAATGCAGGAAATCCAAACAGGGGCTACTCAGGGTCAGAGTGCTAAACAGCCATTTAACTCAAATTGGCACCGAATCACTTCCTCTTGGTCTTATTTTGAAAGCCTGTAGTCAACACAGCAACATCTAAGAAACAGCAAAAGCAAAAGATAGACCCAGCCCATGTTTGCATGGTGGGTTACAATGGGAGAATGATGATGGGAGTGTTTTGGGCTGCACTGTCTCATGGGAGATCTAAAATTGGATATACTGGGCTGGAGGCATTAGTTCTGTCAGATCTGTGGTCATAACTTTGACAAAGCATGTCACTTTTCAGAGTCAACTGTCTCCATTGGTGAGGTAGAAAAGATTATAGGCACTCACAAATTTGTATTGAAGAATCACTGTTATTAGCTTTTTAACTCACTCAGTTATTTATGGAGAACCAAATATGCTGTTTCAAAATATACAGGTGAACAAAATGGCCTATGATGATAACAATCACCAAAACAGCAAGCGGCAGTGTCCATAAGAGTCAAATATATGTCCATCAAAAGCTACAATTACAAATATGTCTAAACACTATGGTTTCTTAAGAAACATTCATTTCTTGTTTGCTTGGCTTTCTTCACAGTATGTTCTAATGGTGGTGGGGGAAACACAGCTACACTTTATTGCATGGAAGTCTCCCTGCCCTCTCATAAGCATCCCTTACCAACCATGTCATCCTAGGCTTGGATGTGATCAAAATCTGTCCAACTGGTCCAGAATGCTTTCACATACAGAACTGGGTAGACTGAGTCTGTGTCACAAAGATTTGGGATTAGGGGAGAGAATCTGGGCCAGGCACTACCTAAGGGCATAGATGGGGGTGGGGGTATCCGGAAGGTTTGGAGCAACCCTAGTATGCTTTCATGTTGGAGAAAGAACAATACCTAGGGGGATGAAATTGCCATTTTGAGGGAGTCTAGGACGAACTAGAATTCCTTTTAGTTGACTCTGAGCAACTTTGAATGCAACTGTGGGTGAAGAACAACCCACAAGCTGTATTAGGAACTCCAATACTAAGGCACGGTTGTCTGAAAGGCTCCAAATGAAAGTTTACAAAAGTGAGAAACCACTGTTGTTAGATCTGTAGTCAAACCGCAGCTCTGACGTGTTTTCCAAATAGCTAAAGCACTGATGCTTTTAAAATTAAGTCTTAAAACCAGAAGTATCGATATGCATAAGCCTTTTATACACACCACCTCTGAAACCAAATCTTCAGCCCCTACTCTCTGACCTGGACCTGACCCAGGGGAGACCTCAGACCCAGCCTGCTCAAGAGCTCCATCCTCACAGGGGTTTCCCAGCTGTGTCCCAGGGTCACTGACACCTTGAAAAGGAGCTCTGAAAAGAGAAACAGCTCAGAAGCACTTTGGTTCTCCATTTAGTGTTTCCTTTTGGGCCGAAGGCTTCTTTCTGCTGACATATACTTAACACTTCAGGAAAACACCAGAGCCCGGTAAACAAAGCACTGGACAATAAGCACTGAGTCTCCAGTTCACTAACCACAAACTTGTTTACCTTAGGCCTGGGAAGAGGCAAGAAATGCTGGCTCAGAGCTTCTGTAGACCTTGTGTTCTAGTATCCTAGTCAGGGTAGGAGAACCCACTTCCATCAGCTCCCAAAGATCAGAGCAGGGAGGAGAAGTGGTGTCTACCAAACTGTCACAGGCAGAAGATACCAAATAAGAAACCTTCGGCAAACACAGAAAGAACTCAGCTTCTGTTGCCTTCTGTCCATTCCCCACTTAGTTGGTGGTTTTAGCTATTAGTACTGAAAAGGGCCTCTTTTAAGCATCCCCGATATATTTACTTGGGGACAAATTTCAGCAGGAAAAGTTGGAGCACGGTTACTCAACTTTAAATAAAAATCTCCCAGTCGTTTCCCCCTACTGTTTACTCTTCTGAGCCCCCATTCTCATCTCACAGCAGAGCTTTGTGCACCTTGGGTGAAGATGCACATTTGAAAGATGCTGTTAAAGGTACCGCATGCAGCTTCCCACCGATGCTGCTGAGGACGCTTACTTTTACCCTTGGACACTACCAAACTGTAACAACCATGGTCTCATGTGTCTCTCGGGGCTCCTTGGAACTCTTCTAGATTCATTATTCTCAGGGAAAAATGCACAAGGAGTTCATCAGAAACTACTCCCCTTTCTTGGTTTTAAGTCCTGAAAAGGAACACCACAGATAAACTTATGCTGAATGAGTGAATAGTTCCACCAAACTGGTGACCAAACATTCAAGTACGAGCTCACCGGGACCATTCTCACCAAAACCACCACAGACCTAACCCGTGTTGGGTTCTGTGCTATAGGCACTAGGCCCAAAGAGAGGGAACCCAGAGGCCCTCTGCTCCCAGGTTTTCCTTGTCTTCACTCTAGCCCCCCTGTCTTGGGAAATGTGGACAGATACGAAAACCAATATTCAAAATATGAAAATCTGACCACGCACTTTGTTCTCCCTTGTCCTGACACTTGGGTATTTATAAAACATGGCTGCAGAAGTGACAACTTGATGATGCTAAGGGGAGGGCCATGGGCAAGTCACCAGTCCTGAATAATGGGATCAGTATTAAGATAGCACAGACATGGCCAGTCTAGTCCTATCCATCTGCTATGACACTACACCCACAACAATTATTTTAATACAGTTTTGTGTTGCTAAATGATAAGGAGAAACGAAGTCTTCTGCTGTTTATTACTTACTTTTTTCAACAACTCTGTTTTGGCATTACAGCAGCTATGAATGGAACTTTTAGTTCCACTTTACAGATGAGAGAACAGTGGCTCCAAAAGACCATCCACCTTGCTAAAGTAATTGGCTGTTGTGCAGTGAAGGTCAAGGCTGAGCCACGCTGCATAGAAAGCAAATCCCAAGTACTGGACCTCTAATAGAGTCTCTTCAACCCTTAGAACTTGTGGCAAGTGCCTGTTGTGTATATTATGTAAGTGTATGCATGGGAGACACACATGCACACACACAAGCACATGCACATACACACATACACACCACACACACACTTGTGTATACATGAAAACTTTATTTTTATCCTAAAACATATAGCTAATATTAATTCCTTAGCAATAAACTGGGCACTGAATAAACGCTTGTGGCTTTTGCTCCTCTTTAATCCTGTGACGTAACGATAAACAAGATTCACATTTGAGGTGTTGAGCCACAGTGTGGAAGGGACAATGCCTAAACCTATTTAATTACTCGGTTGACTTTAGAGCTTCAAAAATAATAAAAGAATAATCCAGATAGCAGGCCAATATGGCAAGTGATATTTAACTTCCACTCAACGCCCAAACTGCAAAGCAGAGGTATGTATCCAAAATTCAATACTTTCAAATTTTCCCTTTTAACTGTTATAAGTCAAAACCAGCCAGATTGATTTTGTTTGTCTTTGACTTCTGCTAAACTGTTCACTCCTGAACAGATTACATGAGCTGCTTTACAGCACAGAAGAAACCTACAACCAAGCAAAACCCTAAAACCACAAAAACATGGTTTGTTGGTAAAAGAAAAGGGTTTGACAGATCTTCAGTTATCACAGGACATTTGTGTTGACAGATGAGCATGTTCATGAATTAGTCTTCAAGGTTTCCATTCCTTTTAGCCAGTAGCAGCCAAGAAAGTTTGAGAACAATGTCTTTAAACTTTGCATTAGAACAGAATGTTCAAAAAGCATACAGAAACCCCTGAAACAGTGCTAATGCATTGTGGGTATGAGGACACAGGATGCAACTCCTCTTCAGCCCTGCAATCAAATGTAGTCCTCCTCCCTTTCACTGTTGCCAGCTCTTCCTGCCAGTGTCCCCTCAGTAAGTGATGACGGAGGGAGAGGAGCAGGAGGAAGGACAGAATCAACATCTGGTCCTCAGATCAACAGAAGCTGATCACTCAGATAAAAAGGCACAATGCTCAGCATAAAGGATTTTACTGGTTCCTGGTCATGACTGAATTACTGTGTGCAAATCAGAATCAAATTCCCATCGTGTGTCTAGTGCTATGACCATTGGCTTTCTCTGTTGTTGTTTTTAAATTATTTATATCCTAAATAAATAAATAAATAAATTATATGTATGTGTCCGTGTCCGTCACATGTGTGCACATTCTTGTGGAGGCAATTAAGGCAGTGTGAGGTTCTGGGTAACAGTAATGGCAGGGAATTCATGTGACATTCTCTGGACATTGTTAGCTCATGGGATGCTAGTCCAGGACTGTCAGACAATGGTCCCACTTAATACCCATTCAGGAATTCAAGGACAGGTAAAGTATGTCAGATTGATATCACACTGACTCAAAGGCTTATCTGTATGCTTTGGCCGTTCATATTGGTCATGAGGAAAAATAGATAAGAGAGGGGAATTGAGAGAAAGAGAGAAAGGAAAGCAAAGAAAGAAAGAAAAAAAATGAAAGCTGCTCTAAATATGTTACGGAGTTTTACAGGATGAAAGCATTCCGGATAAATGCAAAACTATCCAAGAACACACATTAAAAAGATAAGACACAAATTGTATTTTAAGTGTTTGTTATACTTTAGTTTGGTGGGGGGAAAGGGGGAGGAGGTCACAGTCTTGCACATAGCTCAGGCTTGTCTTAACCTCTCTGTCCTGTCTCAGGCCTGAGATACTGACATTACAGTGTACATTAACACACTCAGAGACATAAAAAGAAAAACAAAAAGAGGGAGAGGAGGAGAAGGCTGAGGAGGAGGAAGAGGAGGGAAAGAAACAGGACTCAAGAACCCCCTACTTCCTCTCTCGCTCTCTGTCCCCCTATCCTCTCACCTCATCTCAGGATGTGTGCTTCTAACATCTGAGGAGGCATCTGACCCAGGGACTAGTCAGAAGACAGTACTGGGGGAAAAAACCAGCAAAACAAAGCAAAACAAAAAACTGAATGTGGGGACGAGAAACAATAGAATTTGGATGACTTACAAGATCCCAGAACGTCTAAAATAGAGAACTGGACAAAAACACTTTGAGAGGCTTGGAATACAGAAAGGAATGTGAGTTAATTCTAGTTGTATATCAAGCTCCTGTTTATGTAAAAAGTGAGGCCCGGCCCCTTTAAAACTTCTCTATCACAAATAATAAGCTCATATTTCTACAGGTATATGCAAAATTACCTTATATTTCTGCACAGAACTTCAGATCTGAGTGATCTGAGGCATGGGATTTCCTATGCAAACTGAGAACAACACTGAACACAACAGAGCCACAAAATGCAGCTGTTCCTGGGGCACCTCCTTTGCTAGTTTCTCTTGTCTTTGTGAGTTCTGCAAGTGTCCCACATACGCCCACAGAGATCAGCCTATAGCGTCATCTTTCATAACGCCAAACTCAGCCAAATGCAGAGCATTCAAGGAACATGTGGATTTCCAACATGATGCCAGGCAGTCCAGCGAACATGCTTATGCTGGCTGTGTCCACATACAGTGTCTCTGTATATTAGCCTGTCCTCAGAGTTCATAAGTTTGAACCAAAGGAAGCTCTGGAGGCTGACTGAAGAATGCACAACTGTCAGCAACTTCCTTAAATGGTAGCAAAAAACTAATCTATGCCCTCTGACAAAGTGTCCCCAGAGGGCATTGCCATGTCTCGTGTTGGTACTTTCCATGTGATTCTGTGACTTCTCACTTGACAGAATAAAGAGCTGCCCTGAGTCCAACCATCCCTCTCCAACAGCACAAGGTTATATGACTTCAAAGGATTGTGCATGCACGTAAACAGATCCTTGGCATGTTCTCTAAGCCCCCATTTTCATCTGTGCAAGTAACAAACTTAAACACACAGGGAAATCCACATTCTCCTTATATTTTGCTAGCAATCTCTTGTATGTTACAATGTAGCTATATCAGTAATATTCCACAAAACACAACTGTAGTACTGTCTTCAGGAGGCTAACTCTGCTCTCAGCTTAACAAAGTCATTCTGTCCTGCTACAGGGTGGCTGTGTGTGAGGCTGGACTTCATATGCACTGCTTCCGAAGGTTACCCTTACTTACTCTTGAGCTTGTAACTCTGATCAGCTTCTCAGTACTTCTTGATGCCCATTTATCTTAGTCACTGCTCTACTACTGTGAAAGAACACTATGTGTTGTTTTTAAATTATCAATATTGCCTAATAATTGTTTATTATCAGGCCTAAAGTTAGTATTATAACATCAGTATAATGCGCTTGTTGTAGTTTATTTATCTGTATTATCAATATGCCTGGCTAGCAATCAATCAAGACACAGACACTTGTTATATTTTAAAATAGCCTTAGTTAACCTGGGGCAGGGCAGACATTAATCCTCTAAATTACTTTCCATAGTAGGGCAGGTATGGGGCAAGTATTCCTCAATTCCAGGCCATCTGCTCCTAGTAATTTCTATCAAGCTACCTCCTAAACATAATCCCAAATACTTGCTAATGTTCTTCGTCTGGGCCGAATCCCCATCCATGCCAGCCGTGTGTTTTTCTTCCATCTAACCCATGGGGGCCTTCTTCTCTCTCTTCTCCTCTGGCCTCCCATTTTCTTCTCGGGACCCTGTCTTTCTTCTCCCCAGGATCCTCTCTGTCTCAAGCCCAGGAACCTTAGCCACACCTATCTCATCTGCCCTGCCCAGGTGATGGCCTTTTATCGATCAAAAGGTGGGTCACAGACACAACAATGAGTAGTTAGCACCAAAATACATCACACCATTCTCCAACAACCATGACCAAGGCCACTCATAAAAGAAAGCATGTATTGGGGCTTTGCTTACAGTTTCAGAGGCTTAGTCCTTTATCATCATGGCAAAGGGAGGGGCCATGGCAGAAGGCAAGGGGAACACTGGAGAAGTAGCTGTGAGTTCTATACTGACTCACAGGGAGCAGGCACAGAAAGAGACTGCGCCTGGTGTGAGATATTGAGACCTCCAAGACCACCTGTAGCAACACACTTCCTCCAAGAAGGCCATATACCCTAATCCTTCTAATCCTTTCAAACAGTTACATTCCCTGGTGACTAAGAATTCAAATACATGAGCTGATGGGACCCATTCTTATTCAAACCACCACACCATTTTAATGACACAAAAGCACATTGACATTACTAATGCCTAAACAAACAAGAACAAAACAAAACAAAACCCCCTACAACTAAGAAATTGTCAGT
Organism: Acomys russatus; assembly: GCF_903995435.1. Lineage (NCBI taxonomy): Eukaryota > Metazoa > Chordata > Mammalia > Rodentia > Muridae > Acomys > Acomys russatus. The sequence continues at coordinate 44,742,339 of NC_067139.1, forward strand.
ATCAGAACTCTAGCAATGAATTAAAAGCCAAGATCTTAAGAGTGAGTGCTTCAATAATGGGGGAACATACATCATTGCCCCAAAGGAATTTCCTTGTTTATGGTTGGAAGGACTGCACTAGGTATAAACTGCACCCTAGACTTATCTGGTTCCCATGTGCATTATGTGTCATCCAGGACATGACATCACACCCTAACAATCAGATAACTAACATATATGGCCCATTCAGCTCTTTTCTAATAGACCGGTGTAATTACCAATTACCACTTTACAGACACAAAGGGAAGACACTTAAGCTAAAAGAACCAGTAACCAGCACACTGTACCTAACGCCAGTCTCACTTGATCATGGAGTTCCTGCTGTAGGAACCTTTTCTCCTGCAGCTGAGCATTGGACACAGAGCCTTAGAAATGCTAAGAAAACACTCTACCATGGCGCTACATTTCCAGTGTAAACTGACCTGAAAGTGTGCTCCTCCTAGATCCGCCCTCAGAACAGCCACGACACAGAAGTCAGTGTTCTGCCCTGAATATGGCATTCTCGTTTATGAAGTCAATTAGGGATACTCTAATTATGTAGTATAGACTGCGGCTTAAAAAAGAAAACTTGGCACTAGAGGGCTGGCTTACTCGGTAAAGTGCTCGCTGCACAAGTATGAGGAGCTGAATTCAGACTCCTACTATCCACATTAAAAAATGAAATACCAGGCAAGATGGTGAATGCCTATAATCTAGAGTTTGGCTGAGACAGGAAGATCCCTGCTAGTGAGACAGTCTAACCAATCAGCAAGCTCCAGGCTCAGGGAGAAACCACGTTTCAAAAAATAAGGTCAGAGCACCTGTGGAAGACAATAGACTCTGATCTCCACATGCACACATGAATATAAAACACACACACATATTCACAGACATATAGACACACTCACACACACTAATGAATAGACACAGAAACAGATATACACTAACACAGAGACACACACATACTCACAGACATAGACCCACGCACGCATATACACATCCACCATGCATACACACACATGCACACCACAAAGAAAATAATTATTTTTATATTTCTTAGGAGGCAGAAAGTACAGGATCTGCAGACATCCCTACCTCTGAGAACTCTGTAGTGTCTGGGGTGCCTTAGTCTCTTCTCATTGAGAACTCATCATTTAGGTGGGAACAGGACCATCCAACTGTTCTCACTTTAGTTCACTTTTCAAAAGCCTGTGTCAAGATACACTTCCATTCTGAAGAACCATAGTTTCTAAAGCAGAACAAAGTTACAAAGCTAAACAAGAAAGGACTCACAGGACCATGAGGCGGGAACTACAGGGCCACATTTGGATTCTTTCTTACTCAACAGGCTAGTGACATGTGATTCTCAGATGCAGGCAACAGTCCTGTTCCGTGCTGACATTCTCAATGACATTAACTGTGGCTGACAACAGGATTCCATTTACAGTTTTAGGAGAAATTTCAAAACAAAGCATTTGAGAATCTGAACCTGAAAGTGAAAAGCTCCAGCGAAAACTATTGTGCCATTGTTTGCAGTAGAATTAATGCTACTGATTCGTGTTGTCTTCCCAAATACCTAAAAGTGAGGTGTGTAAGGTCAGAAGCACAACAGCAGGCCTGGCTCCCTGAAGTGTCACTTAGGCCTTATTTCTTACTTAGTGTCTCCTGACCTTGGCAACGCAATCCCTAGGCACAACACACACTTCCTAAATATTTCTACTACTACATATAAATATTTAAACATAAAAAGCATTGGCTTTTTGTGGGTGTTAAATTTGTTTATTTAATTTAAATTTTATTATGCATCTAGTGAAACAGATATTATCTTTGCACCATTACACTTTTGTAATCTACTTGCCAATTTACAAGTAGCTTGGGATTTGAGTCATTTGATACAGTCATCACCACTGTATGTGGCACTGAGTATAACCAGGAAACATAATTCTCAATCTTTTAAATCATTTATATTAAAACTTGATCTTCAGTTGTCTTATTGCTCTAACTAGGACTTCAAGTACTATATTGAAGAGATATGGAGAGAGTGAACAGCCTTGTCTTGTCCCTGACTTCAGTGGGATTGCTTTGAGTTTTTCTCCATTTATTGGTGTTGGCTATAAGCTTGCTGTATGTTGTCTTTGCTATGATTAGGTATGTGCCTTGTCTCCCTGATCTCTCCAAGACTTTTTGATATGAAGGGGTGTTGGATTTTGTCAAATGCTTTTTTGGCACCTAAGGAGAAGATCATGTGTTTTTTTTTTCTTTCAGTTTATTTATATGATGGATTTTATTGATGGATTTCCATATATTGAACCATCCCTGCATTCCTTGGATGAAGCCTACTGGGTCATGGTGGATGATATTTTTGATGTGTTCTTAGATTCAGTTTGCAAGAATTTTATTGAACATTTTTGCATCAACGTTCATAAAGGAAATTGGTCTGAAACTTGCTTTCTTTCTTGAGTCTTTGTGGGGTTTAGGTATCAAGGTGATTATGGCCTCATAGAATGAATTTAGTAATGCTCCTTTTGTTTCTATTTTGTAGAATAGTTTGAAGAGTATTGATATTAGCTCTTCTTAGAAGGTCTGGTAGAATTCTGTGCTGAATCCATCTGGCCCTGGGATTTTTTGTGTTTAGGAGACTTTTGATGACTGCTTCTATTTCCTTAAGGGATCTAGGACTATTTAATTTATTTATCTGATCTATATTCAACTTTAGTAAGTATAATCTATCAATAAAATTGTCCATTTCATTTTGATTTTCAAATTTTGTGGCATATAGGCTTTTGAAGTAAGGCCTACTGATATTTTGGATTTCCTCCATGTCTATTGTTATGTTCCCTTTCTATTTCTGATTTTGTTGATTTGGATAGTGTCTCTCTGCATTTTGGTTAGGTTTGTTAACAGTTTGTCTATCTTGTTGATTTTCTCAAAGAACCAGCTCTTGGTTTCATAGCAGTGTTTATTTGTTATAGCCAGAGAGTAGAAACAACATAGATGTCCCTCAACCAAAGAATGGATAAAGAAATCATGGTGCATCTACACAATGGAATACTATTCAGCTATCAAAATCAAGGATGTCATAAAATTTGTAGGCAAATGATTACAGGTGGAAAAGATCATCCTGAATGAAGTAACCCAGTCTCAGAAGGACATACATGGTGTATACTCACTTATAAGTGGGTATTAGACATATAATTCAGGATAACCATATTACAATCCACAGATTTAAAGAAGCTAAATAACAATGAGGACCCGAGGAGGAATGTTTAATTCTCATTCAGAAGGGCAAACAAAATAGACATTAGAAACAACTGAAGAGAGAGGACAGGACAGGAGCCTACCACAGAGGTCCTTTGAAAGAGTCCACCCAGTGGGGGACTAAAGCAGATGCTGAGACCCACAGCCAAACAGTAAGCCCTGGGCAGTGCTTGCCCAGGATTTAATTCTTCTCAAGAAAAGTAAAGAGAATTTCACTTCTCCATTCTTTTATCAGCAAGCAAATATTTTATTCCTAATTATTTTAAAAATTATTTTATTTTTGTACATATACTTTTATATTACACACACACACACACACACACACACACACACACACACACTATATTACCTATGGCAAGAAGAACTGTAACACAATCAGGAATTATATAAATGTTACATTCTTAGTGTTTTGGCTGTTTGTATTTGACAGCCTTGAAGAAAACATCTTTCCTATCTTGGTGCATCTAAATTTCTGAATGTAAATCAATCTCCATCACATATTGTCATTACCAACTTAGAACACCTATCTAGACCTAAAAACATCTTAACCCCTAAACAATTAAACTTCATTGTAAAATTAAGCTACCTGGTCTTCAACTCCTAATTCTTTACTATATCAAACAGACTTCAAAAATCCTCTTGTATACATCCTCAATAATATCTGCTGATTATTTTGGGTCAATCTGATCTGTAAAATAGTACTTATAATTTGAAGAGTCATGTCTTTTTTAGAATTTTTATACTTTTATCGAATGTCTATGATTTACATGTCATGCACCAAAATCTCTCTCCTTCCCCTAGTAAAATAAAACAAACAAAAAGTCTTGTATATCACGCAGGATAGCTTTTTGTCCACATATGTTTACTTTCAAATGTTCATTACTACAAGTCATGGGTCTGGTTGGAGGGCTATACTATTGTTACCGGGTTCTCACTGGGACTATTGTGGGCTATCCCATTGTTGCTGTATGTCAAGGAGATTCTTAATCTTTGGATCTGCAGGTCTGGCCCCTTCATGTGCTCCAGCAGGTCATACATGGGGTAGATGTTGGGATGAGGTTCACTCAGAGCCCTGGATCAGGGCCTACTTTTCAAGACATGGTTTCTCTGTGTAGCCTTGGTTGTCCTGGACTCACTTTGTAGACCAGGCTAGCCTTGAACTAGTGCTGGGATTGAAGGTGTGCACCACTACACCTGGTGAGAGTTCTGTCTTGAAAGCTAATGTGATGCCTGTATTCCCAGCCTTCCAGACCTTGAGGCAGGAGGATCATGAGTCCCTTGTCTATTTAATTAGACCCTGTCTGAAAAAATTTTTTTTAATTTCCTTCTATCAACAATTCATGCATTTGACTTGCCTATTAAAAATAGCATTTGATATATTTGATACCTTGATTAAAACTGAAGAGTCTCACTCAGGAAGAACAGTTGCTTACAATGATGTGTGCATTAATCCAGGGAGTTTTAAGAGCTCCATGGTAAGTACATCCATGTACTCTTACCTGTCTGGTCCATGTATTCTTATATGTCTGTTCCATGTACAGTTACCTGTCTGGTCCATGTACTTTTACATGTCTGGTCCATAGAACCCTGGCAATGAAATACTAACTCCTAAGTTCTATCAGTTACTCAGATACGTCAATGCCTTTCCCATGACTTTGGTGTCTTTTTCTGAATTATCTCATGCCCTCATCTACTTCCCTTAAGGGTATAGATTCATATATATCCAAGATTTTTCATAAAACCTGACAGTTGGAAGTGCTCAATAAATAAACCCCTTAGCAGGTAACATCAGAAATTTGATTTAGAGAAGGCAGTGGCTAGCTTACCCAAAGGCTACTCTAAAGATACCTCAATTGATTCTTATAGTCAAGCAAAGCACATTGAATTTGTCTGTTATTTGTGGTCCTGGCCCAGATGCAAGGTAACCAATAGAGGAAGACACTGGTTGGTCCCTTGAGGGTTCCTACTTTCATAGGGAGGACAGATGACAGACAGTTTCAGTTTTAACACATGACATCAATGATCCACTGAAGAAAGGAGCAGCACAGGCAGAGAACATCTAACAGGACCTTTTGGCATGGAGAAAAACATGGCTGCCTAGGTAGGAACTGTGTTAGGGCTAACGCTGTAAGCAGTCAGTGACTGTTAAGGGATGGTGAATCAGTTTTCTCCAGGGATGAGGCCCTTCACAGATTATCCAATCCCGAGAAGACAGGCCTAATCCCATCTGAAACACTAACTGGATTCAGTAGGCTTTATATGCGTATACAGATGTCACAATGAACCAGGTGGTAGGCTGATGGAGGGATAGGGAAGAGTAGAAATGATAGAGAGAGAGCATGTGGAATTATGTATGTAATTCTCAAAAAAAAAAAAAACCAAAAACCTTTTAAAGATTAAGTCTTGTGTCAAAATTATCTGAGTCTGAGCCAATTACAGAGGTGAAACTTCAGCCAGTGACGGGCTTCCAACTGACCAAAGCATGACCAGATAAGGAAAGGCCAAAGCATGGCCACCAAGCCATTTCTGTGTCTTACTTCCACCTGCCGCCCTCAGATGCCATTGCCCAGGTTGTGGACCAGAGATCTCTGCTCCTTCTCAGGCTCTGCCCACGGCCTGACTTGGAACTCCTCTTCGTTAAAATAAACTCAGGAGAAGTTAGCCCTTTGAAATTTTGCAGTCAATCTTGGGAAGGAAAAGGTGGGGCTCCGGGAAACCATTGTGCCAACAACACTGGAGCCTAGAGCTCATCTGCTTTTCTTCCTGAAGATCAGAAGGCAGTGCAGCCCTCCTCCACACCCCCCTCCCGCTCCTGCCCAACTCCGGTTGGCAGTGCAGCATCTCCTCCTGATCCACTGCAGTCGCCAGTGCCCCTCAATCTAAGATTGCCAAATAAGACAGCAGCTCAATCTGACTTTCAAGTAATTTTTATTTTCCTTTTTTTTTTTTCTTTTTGCCCCCTGCAACAGGTTTGTTAGCTTTCACTCAAAAAATGCTTTGGAAGCTGGCCTTGTGCATGAAGTCCTTGCTGCCTACGAATACGGATCTATGTTTGATCTCCAAAACCCACATAAAAAAGCTAAGTGTGCTGCCACATGCATGTGAGCTCATCACTAGAGAAGTGGATCACTTGGCACTCACTGAGCAGCCAGCCTGACCTGATTAATAAGCCCCTGCCAGGGAGGGACTCTGCCTAAAATAAAATGCAACAAACCACTACCACAACAATAAACACCAATGAAGTAGGGGGTATCCAAGGGGAGTAACACCCAAGACCAGCCCCTGATATTAATATGAATACACACATGTGCACATGCATCTGCATACACATATGCACCTCTGTATCATATGCACTTATATACATGTGTCTGTACATAAGTGCTTGGGACTATTAATGTTTCATATTTGAGACTATTTGTATATGCATAAAGTAAAATCTCTGGTATGGAAAATTAAGTCTAAACAAAAGGTTTATTTGCATTTTATACACAACTTATGCACAAAGCCTGGAGGTTTTTTACTCATATATTTAATATCATTGTACTAGTCACTTTTCTATTGCTGTAATAAAACGTCATAAGCAATGCAACGTACAGGAGAAAGAGATTGCTTTGGGCTTACGTTTCCAGAGGGTCAGAGTCCAGGGCTCAGAGCATAGGGAGCAGCTGGGAGCTCACATCTGAAACCATGAACAGGAAGCAGAAAGAATACAAGACAGCACATATAACTTTTGACATCTCAAACCTGTCTCTAGTGACAAACTTCCTTCAATACTGCCACATCTCCTAATCCTACCCCTGCTGGAGAATCAAGTATTTCAATGCCCCAGACATATAGGGAGACATCTAATGCAAACAACCACATTTTTACATGCAACATAATTTTCTGCTGTGAATTTTTTCACTTGGAGTATCATGCCAACACTCAAAACCTTTTGGGTTTGGATTTTTCAAATTAGAGATCTCTAACTTGCATTTCTAACACAATGTAAAGTGCCAAGTATCTGCTGTTTATGACAAAAGGCAAGCTATCATCTATTTTTATTTGTTAAATCTGAGAGCACAGGGCACTCAGAGTTTAATATTATAGATAAAACAACCCTCCCAATGCGATCTGGCTTTGCTCCATGTTTCCAATCCTCCCTCAACCACCATAGCCTTCTATGTATATATATTCCATGCTCACATCCACCCCAGCACCACCTTGGTCTGGATATGGATATATATATATATATATATATATTTCTGTTTGAGGCTTTCTTCTTTTATTATCAATATGGGTACCTTCTGTTCTTTCCATGGCATTCCCTCGAGGGCCTCCTCTAAAGAAGTTAGACTGTTGCATGTGCCAGACCATGATTGTTTCCCTCCAGTGTTGCCAATGTTCATTTCTCCTGAACCTTCTCATTCCTTAGATTGTGAGCTGGATAGGGGAAAGCAGCTGTCTCCACAGACAATGCTTTACCCACATGCAAGCACAGTCTAGAGACAGGGAAGCCAGGAAGATGGTCAAGACCTGCCAACGTTATTGCCTTGGGTACCATCTCTAGGGGTACATACAGAGTGAAAGAAGCCACGCCTGCCACTTGGTGAGTCTTTTTACCTTGTCTCTTTTACATCACCCCCTCCAGTCTTTCCTTACATGTTGTACATAGCAGTAAAACCCTTAATTATTCAATACAGAAAGAAAATGTTTTCTTAAACACTTACATGCCCATAAGTATCCAAACTCTCCAGTATGGTTACTTAGCATAACTCTCCACAACCCCACTCCAAAAAACACTTCACATAGGGAAGCTGAAGCAATGCCCATTGTATCCTTCCAAGGAATTACCAGAGGGGAGGGGTGGGTATCTGAGAGGAGAACATGTGTAATTATTTTACTCAATCCTTGAAAAAAAAAATTGAGCTGTTACAGGGAGTGGAATCATCTTAATTTGATAACAGCTTTACATATGAATTATTTAGCTTTTCTGTTCAGAATGTTTTTTAAAAATTTGGATTAGGTTCAAATTTCCTTTCAGAGCCAAATGACATGTTTGCAAACAATTACTGGAAAGAAAAATTAATATATAAAAACAAAAGGAAGAAGAAAGTTTACAGAGCACACAATTTTTGAACAGTATGAACTTGATGAAAGTGAACTGGCTTCGAGGCTGCCATGTACCAGCCTCCCTTGATCCCTAGCCAGGAGTGGCCCCAGCACATCACAGGACTCTGTGGGTTCATCATAGTGAAGTGCCCTAGCCAGGAATGGCCCCAGCACATCACAGGACTCTGTGGGTTCATCATAGTGAAATGAAGAAGTCTATTCTGTACACGCCAATTACATTCTCTAAGAACAACCAAAAGAAATAGCAGAGTTTCTGTGTGATTGGCTTGTTAATAGCCTCACACCAGGCTCACTGAGTGCTCTATGCAGCAAGTAGAGAAGAGGAGGAGAGGAGCCGACACTTACTGGGCACCATGGCATGGCTACTGTTGTCTGACATTTGTCTCTCCTCCAAATCTTTATACAGAACATTTTAAATTTTGTCTAGAGCATATAAAACAATATTTGCTTGGACTGTTTACAGTAAAGGAGCAATGAAATAGGAATGGCTGCCCTTGCTGCATTCTACAAATTAAGGCTGGTACAAAGGTGGTGTGTGTGGGTGTACATCTGTGGTTTTTTTGTGTGTGTGTCTGTAGGGGTACACACACATATATGCACACCAGAGCAGGTAGGACAGTTTTAAGCATAAAAGAAAGAAACTGTCACATTTGGATTGTCTACAGACTAGCCCACTCCACAGCAGAAACTCTTCTACTGTTGTCACACCCTAGACACTTTTCTCACATGCCAAGATAGGTGTGGCATTCTGTGCCTCGGTCTCCTCTTGGCACATAGATACTCCTGTACACCATCTGGGTGCTCAAAGCAGATCTCATTGTCACCTCAACTTTCTAGCACAGAAAAGTGACATTTAAAGTGGGTTTCTCCTGTCACTTTCCTCATACTTACATACACACACCCATCTGACCAATGGCAGCTGAAAGACCTTTGGCTTCTAAGTCTCAGGCATGTTTTTGACAACTGGTCAATTCTATGCCTTCAGGATGGTACAACACAGAGGTTAACTGCTACTGCTGCTGTGTTTGCACCAAGAAGGATTATACTGAAAGCCGGAAGAAAAAAGCAGGAAGGGAAGTAGAATTTCCTGGGTCCTGGCTATGGGGAAAATGTCACACAAAATATTTCAAAAAAAGGTTTATTATCAACTTTGGTTTGACGAAAGAAGATTCTCTCTGTACAGTCCAGGCTGGCAAGGAATGGTATCCTTGCCTCAGCCTTCTGAATGCTAGGGTTAGAAGATTGGCATAATAATAATAATAATGATGATGATAATAATGATGATGATAATAATAATAATAATAATAATAATAATAATAATAAAATAATAATAAAATAATAATAATTCAGACTTGAAGGCCAACATGCCAAAGGGATGGGTTTATTACTTAACAGAGTAGTAAATGTGAGATCAAGCAGGTGAAATGAATAGCAAAAGTGATAAAGCTGGTGTTTCGAGGAGCCAGTTGTAAAGCGCACACTCCCTGCCATGTGCTACAGGCCCCTCCCAGGCAGCTTCACTGGTGGCATTTGACTTGTGGCCTCTAAGGACTCGGTCATCATTTCAGTTAGCAGGCTAGGATGGACATGTTGAGAAAGATGAAGATAACTAGAAAGGGACACCAGCTTAAGATGCGGAAGGGGAAACACTGCTCTACCCAGCAGCACCTCGAAACATGCGACAAAGAGCCAAACACTAGGCGATATGAAGGGAGTCTTGTGAAGAAGTAAGGGGAAGAAAAAAAGAAAAAAGAAAAAAAGAAAAAAGAAAAAAAGGACCTGGAAGTGCCAGGAGCTCCACAAGAAGACCTACAGAGTCTTCCCAGAGGGCTTGCTGGGATTCAAGTACCAACCAAGGATCATGCATAGATTGGACCTAGGTCTTCTACATAGATAGAGGTGAAGGGCAGCTCAGGCTTCATGTGGGTCCTCTAGTAAGGGGAACAGGAGCTGGCTCTGCCACTGACTCTGTTGCCAGCTTTTTGGTCACCCCCCCCCCCCGCCAGTCCCCGACACACCCTGGTGAGACTGCCTTGCCAGCCTACAGGGTAAGAGGAAATGCTTAGCCTTGATGCAATTTGATGAGCTGGGGTGGAGTGGAAGCTGGGCTCCCATTTTTCTGAGAAATAGGGGAGGGGATGGAGGAAAGGGAGGGAGGGCGGCACTAGGAAGTGAGGAGGGATGAGGCTATGACCAGAATGTAAAGTGAAGAATTAAATAAATATTTAAAAAAGATTCGAAAGGAGCTGTTTCACCCTCAAGCAAGTCTCACCGTCCTCTGCTGAGGCCCAGCACAGCCTCCTTGTCATTGCTGAAAGTTTCTGGGATGGGAGAACGTGTAAAGAGAGAATAAGGAGGATGTATATTGTGAACACCGAGCGTGAGTCACTCTATAGGCACGCTATGCATTATTTTCTAGAAACCAGAGAACAAGTCTTTTAGAGGTATTATTTTATCCTTGTGACAGCTGAAGCGAACTCTCAGGAAATTAAATTAAAATCCCAAGTTCCAGCAGGGATATGACTAGTGAACAGTGTAGCAACAAGACCCGCAAGGTGAACCCTACTATATCTGTCATTCTATAAACACCAGCACCAACAAGTAAAGCCGCGGTACCATGCCTGCCCTAGAGATCCCAGTTTTGCATGCTTATCTCCACGCACACAAAACACAGCAGATACAAACAGAATATTAGTCGGCGCTTAAAAGGAACAAAAGGCTGACATGTTACAACATGGTTGAACCTAAAACATGATATTAACTGAAGTGAGAAAAAAAAAAAAACACCACTTGGGTGTTAGAGACAGGATAGCCAGGAGATCAAGGGTAGCCTTCACTATATAGAAAAATTGAAGCCAGTTTGGGATATATGAGGACTTGACTTAATCTTGCTTCTTTTACTATAGAAGATTTTAGGAAGCAAATACTGTATGGTATTGCTCTATAGTGACCAAACTTATAGAAAGTGGAAAGCACAATTGAGGTCAGGAGTGTGGGCAAACAGGAAAAGGATGTGTGCGTGCATGTATGCGTACATGAATGTGTGTATGTGTGCATGTGTGTGTGCATAAGTGTGTATATGTGTGTGTGTGTTAGACATCATTTCTCTTTGGAATGCTAGAGAGTTCTGGAAATGGAATGGTTTTATAGCACTGTGAAAATATTCAATATCAATGAATAATTTCCAGAAAATTGCTAAGATGTTAAATTTTGTGGGAAGTACAGTTTATCATCCTAATGAAATGCTTCCTGCTCTTTTTCTTATATAGAAGCCACATATGCCAACACTCTAAGGTTCTTCCTTGAAAGTTTGCTCTGGTTAGCTGTCAAAAGACAGCAATGATTGCCTATACCAGATATGCTAACCCCAGTCCACCATTAGAGACATCAAAGAATGGCCTTGAAAAATGCCCCTATGGATGTGTTCATGTCCAGCAGGATGGATGAACATGACTGATTTGTAAAAACATAGTCATACATGACATGGTATGTTGCATAAAATATAATGAAATATGCTCCATTGCTCTTGGAAATGTTAACTGGGACACACATCATTAGGTAAGAGGTCAAGTCGGGAAGCCTAGGGTACAGACAGACCAGAATGGTCTAAGTACAAGCCCATCTTCCCAAGGCATAAAAATGAAGCATCAGAATCCACCCAATAGAAACAAATAATATGATAGAGGAAATAGCAGAGATGTTCCATGCTCAACTACTTTCACCAAAGTTCACTGTCTACTTGTTACATATAAACCAGTGTAACTTCAACAAGATCTTGTAAGGTGCTCATATTGTGCATCTTCCATAGAGATCTGTGTGTGTGTGTGTGTGTGTGTGTGTGTGTGTGTGTGCATTTGTATGTAAGTGTGTTTCTGGTATAGGTACAAGTATGTGAATATGGGCTCACAGGTGCCATGGTACATGTGTAGAGGTCAGAAGACAACTTTGAGTGCTGGTCAACACTTTTCACCTTGTTTGGGATGGGGTCTCTTTGTTGTCACCTCTGCATATGCCATGTTAGCTGGCCCACAGTTTCCAGGAATTCCCCAAGCTTGCCACAGCAGCTCTGGCATTATGGATGCAAGCCATCCTATTTAGCTTTTTTTTTAAAAAAATTATTTTTTATTATGTATACAGTGCTCTGCCTGCATATATACCCACAGGGCAGAAGAGTGCATCAGATCACATTATAGATGGCTGTGAGCTACCATGTGGTTGCTGGGAATTGAACTCTGGACCTCAGGAAGAGCAGTCAGTGTCCTTAACCGCTGAGCCATCTCTCCAGCCTCCCTATTTAGCTTTAAATAGCCTCTGAGGACTCAAACTCAGGTCTCATGCTTTCATGGTGAGCGCTTATCCCGCTGAGGCTTGTCCACAGCCGGATACAGAGATGAATTCAGAGGATTTGTGCATGTCATGTTGTGCACTGCAAACTAGTTCTCTCTGCTTTGATGAATGGCATGCCAACTTTTACAGGGAGAAGCTGATATTCAGCCAAGCCCTTGTGATTGGCAGGAATGATATGACTAGCCCTGGGGAAACCAGAAACCTTCCCAAACCATAAACAAAATACTGAAATGTGTCTTTCACATTAAAAAATAAAATGTTTACAATCCACATTCATGTTACATGAAAAAGTTTCCTTGGAAAAGCAAAAACTCCTTCTAGACAGAATCAACTTTGTAGCTATGAAAAATCCAATTAAAATGAATTTATATCATAAAGTGAACACTTGGGGACTAATTAAGTATTACTAAATCCTCTGTTATTGATTACTCAGAGAAATCTGTGTTTTTATATGTATTGCCTAATACAGCTCTCTGTTCCTAAGAACTTGCCCCAGATCCTGCTAACACATGGGTTACGCAATGACTAATCCCATGAATTAACTACTTTACATGTCAAGAATATTAGAATGCTGTCACTTTCCACAGTTTTTCCTAAAGGCATACCGTTCACTTCAATAACTTAGATAAAACTCAATACACATCTGGGAAGAAATCAGATTTTTTTTTTCCAGAGAAAAGTGAGATTTTCACTATAAGGACCCAGTGCACAGTTGTCTGCCATTTTCAAAATGTAAAAGTATAGAACAACTTTTTGTCCCTGGTGTGATAGCAGATGAATGATTTGCTTTGTTTTGACTGGAGAGTACTTGTTAAATTTAATCATAGAAAAGGACCCTCCTTTAAGTTTCCTCTATTAATTGCTTCTGGTGCTGACCCTATTCTGAATCTCAGGAACACAGGGGCTGCTGAGAAGGAGCCATGCTGCGGCATGTGAGAGCCTCACCACTGAATGCACGAAGGGCTCTCCTCCCCACAGAGGAAGTCAAGCGGAGCTGCTGGGGGACCCTCATGCCTAGGCCTTAGCTGCCTGCAATCACACGGAACCCTGCGTCTTTCAAAGCTACAAAGAACAAGAGAAGGAAAGGGAACTGCGCTGGGCATTTTCTCACAAGAGCTCGGTGGGATGATAACTTTTCTCTCGCAGGCAGCGAGAACGGCCTGAGGGCAGGCCCACAGATGCCAAGTAGTGGAAGGACCTATGGAAAGTCACAGTGAGAGAGATGGAAGCTGATGCCTCTGCCCTGCACTCCAATCCCAAGTCCACAACACACAGACTCTGAAGATGCTCTTTGGCTGCCCCACGGCTTTCCTTGGTTTGAATCCTACTGTGGATGGGTTGGTTTGCAGAGGGACAGAGTGATGTCTGACCAAGGTTGCTTTCCTGTTTTATGTTCTGTTCCTCAAGATGAGGTTTTTTTTCCTCCACATTCTGAAATCAGATGCAAAATGAAAGCATTTTGTATTTTTGCATTTCAATTCTCTGTTTTGTCAGAGAGTAATTATAGCAAATAAAATATTACAGCTGAGTGTAAATTCTTAGGCAACCAGATCACACTAGGAGATTTTTCTTCCACAAGTTTTTCATCATAGCATCTTAAATATTAAAATATTGCAAGGCAAGTAAACAGAGAGGGTTCTTTGCTCAAAGCATTAATTTTAAATGAACATTTCACTGTTATTCTGATCAGACACTAGGAAACAAATGATGTTTTCTTCTAAATAAATGAATATGTCATCCGGGAAGGAAGCAGACAGGAAATCATACCTGTGTAGGCACATAAGACACTAGAGACACGTTTTAACCAGAATGCATAGCAGGTCCTGAGTAGGAGAGTGAGGAAAAGAGAGGCTCAAAGGGAAACTCAAAAAAGGGAAAATAAACAAGAGAGGCTTTTGCTGATTAATAATAATAATAGTAATAATGATTAAAAAATGAAGATATCTTTCAGACTGCAGCATCATGCTAGGTAGTTGAGGCATGTCTTTCCAATGTTTAAAAAAAAAATCCACTAAGATGCACCCGCCCACACTAAATCACTGAAGGAAAAGAAACATAAAAAGTTTAGCTCCTTACTCTACACCAGGAGTAAACATATTATTATCTTTCAATAAAGATAGTATTCTTTCTTTCATAAGAACAGTGGATTTATCTGAAGAAGGCAGTGCACATCCCTCTACTATAGCTCAGTACCAAACACTGGCCAAATGAGCAGAAAAGAAGCCTGGGAAATGTCTTCACAAGGGAGATGCTCTCACTGTGGTGAAAGGAATGCCAAGCTTTTGGAGCACAAGCTTAATTGCTGTTTTTTTTTTTTTTTTTAATTAGGAGAAGAAATCATATTTGATGGAAATCATGTCTTTGGAAGCACCTTAGGGTTAAATACTGGAGGCAAAGACACCAGTGGCCATAAAAGCAGTAGAGAAGAAGTTACAACTTTTCCAAAGTGCTAAGAGGCAGAAAGACGAGGTATGGAGAGGGAGAGAAATCAAATAACATGAATGCAGAATCATCTACCATCAAACCTCTTTTTTCTTCTTTTGTCACTAAACTACACAATAAAGAAGCGAAAAAGAAGACACTGGAGAAATAACAGAAGGAAAGAAAAGAAATGAAGACAACAGAACTGCTTGACAAGGAGAGTTATTGAGAAATGTAGAGAAACCGCACACGCTCCTGAGTGGAGACAGAAACAGCTCAACACACCTGAATTAAAAACGAAAAAGCCTGGAAAAGGATACAGTGCGTCCTTAGGAATCTACATTGAGCCCGGAGAGGTCTATGGAAAATGGATGGCTCAAGACAACTATGGTGCCGTTCTATAGAGTGAGGATGTTGCCATCGGTGCTGGCTAACAGAATCAACTGTGGGACAGCATGCATCATTTTGACATTTACTAGACAAGAGGGAACACAGTTAAAAAAGAGAAACCTTTAACACTTAAGGAAACCAACAAAGCCCAGATTCATCACTATAGCACATGAGATTTCGCGAAATATGGGGGAAAATCCAAATTCTTTTGGTTAAGGCAAGCAAGACCTCTGATATAGTCCATGGTCTCTTAAGATATGCCATTTATTTTCCCTCAGACCAACACTAAGGGGCAGAAACTCTGGAACCCAACAAAATCCATGTGCTAGACATGTCACTCAAAGGGATGATAAAGCCACTAAGCGATAGGAAAGTGAAGCTAGGGGAAAGAGATGAAGACGGTTTTTAAAAAAATATATATTACCTGGTTTTCAGGAGGGAAAATTTGTATTTGGACCCCTGACAACCTCTCCTCAGTGGGTGAAATTTAAAAAATCCTTAACCCTTTAAGAATTACAAAATTATGCTTAAATGTATAAGAATTCTCCTCAGGGCATTGCACTTTTTTTTTTTTTTTTTTTTTTTTTTTTTTTTTTTTTTTTATTAATTTATTCTTGTTACATCTCAATGTTTATCCCATCCCTTGTATCCTCCCATTCCTCCCCCCCCCCCATTTTCCCATTATTCCCCTCCCCTATGACTGTTCCTGAGGGGGATTACGTCCCCCTATATATTCTCATAGGGTATCAAGTCTCTTCTTGGCTACTTGCTGTCCTTCCTCTGAGTGCCACCAGGTCTCCCCCTCCAGGGGACATGGTCAAATGTGAGTCACGAAAGAATCAAATGGTATATACTCACTTATATCTGCATACTAGCCCAAGGGGCATGTCCCACGAAAGCCTTCACTTACCAGGAAACTGGGACAGAGGGGAAGGCATCATATTGGGACTCTAAATGAGAGACGCATGGGAGAACAGCAAAATAAAAGGATCCAGAGGGTCCTAGAAATCTACAAGTAGAACAATATGATAGGCAGATTTGGGCCCAGGGGTCCCGCTCAAACTAAGGCACCAGCCAAGGACAATACAGGAGGTAAACTTTAAACCCCTTCCCAGATCTAGCCAATGGTCAGAATATTCTCCACAGTTGAGTGGAGAGTGTGATATGACTTTCTCACGTACTATGGCATTGCACATTTAAACAAGATCAAGGGCTAAAGCTCAGTAGAAGTGAAACCTTAGGTTTGAAAACGATCACCAGCAAAACAATAAACTATCTCAGCAACTGGGTTAAACACTTTTGATTTATCAGTACAATGCTACATGTAGAGCCAGGAGGAAGCCCTGGCCTGTGCTTCCAGACACAGCAAGATTCAAGTGCAGTAAGGTCTGAAGAATGCAAATAAGGCCATGACATTGAGGGAAACCTGGAAAGGATCTGTGTCACCGTTTGAAAGTTGACAAGATGCATTAGTTCCTTTACAAAAGTTAAAGGAAACATCACTACCCGGAAGACAGGAGGCTAGTAGGTCATGACGGGTAAGAAAGTAGAACTAAATAAAGTCTCTTCAGATACCTTTCTTTCTGACCATTATATGCATGTATGATTTTTGACTAAGGTAAATGAAATGAAACATGAAACGAAACATAAAAATACAGTAACTATCTAGTAGCGCTAAAACTATGGTGTTTGAAAGTCTAACTCTGACATTTGAGTTAGTATTGTTACCTTGACATTCATGGTGTGGAGCTGAGGACTCTGGCTTCAGACGCAGTGAGGGAAAACAGCACATCAGGTGTGCTCCAGCTCCTGTCCTGGATCCCTGCCTTGTATTTCAGTCACAGGCAGAACACAGTCTCTTTACTTGCTACTCACAGTGACTCCTGAACTTTCATGTAAGTCGAAATAACCATTATATTGTGAACCTCCCTGTCTTAGTTTCTTTTCTAGTATTAAAATTTGCCAACAAAAGAAACTGAAGGGAGAAAGGGCTTGTCTTGCAGTTCAAGGTATAGGTCACAGAAGCTTGAAGCAGCTCCTCCCACCATATTTACAATCAGGAAGCAGAGATGGGTGACTGCGTGCTGCTGCTCAGGTCACTTTCTCCGAGTACGAAGTTCAGAATCTCATCAAAACCAGCGCCAGTCAGTGGGTAGTCCTTCCCATAATGATTTACTTAATCAAGATACCCTCCCACCCAGGCATGCTCAGAGGCCTGTCTCCCAGGTAACACTAGATTTTTCTCAGGCTGACACTAACACTGACCACCACCTGCCTGAGATGATGAAGAAAAATGATAACAGCGGTCAGCCATGTGAGACACCAGGAGTGCACATTCTAGCTACTGAGTCCCAACCTCATGAAGAAAAGAAAAGATAAAGCAAATCACACATGTGCCTATAGCCTCCCACAGCCCCAAGATGAAGGAAAGAATGTGAACACGTGCTACCATATATCCCTACCTCAACCTGTATTTATTCTTCCTCTTATGACCATTGTCAAAATAGCTATCAATTACTTTGAATATTGACCATGTAGGGCATATCACAAGTATTATGTAATTTTCTTTTCATCAAGAAAGCCATGCACATGAAGAAAATCACTCTTGAATATACAACACTTAATATGTCCCACATGACAGTCTAGCAAGTGCCAGAGATGGGATTCCAGCATCAACACAGAAGGGTTCTAGCACAACATACCACACCGATTCTCAGTGAGTCTTGTGCATTGTTCTAGATTGTTCTGTATGACATGTATGAGGCAGAGTGCAACAGACTTAAAGGAAGAGGTTCTAAGCCTGAATCTGAAGCTAGAATGTGGCCTATGAGACCATGTAAGATACATGAGACCATGTATGATACACGAGACAGACCATGTAAGATACATGAGACCATGTATGATACCTGCGTTCTCATTTTGAGAACATTATTAATTTGCTGCCATGTGTAGTATACATAGTATCGCTCAAAGTTCACTCTCACCTTTTGTTATTTTTATCTAGAATTAGAACAGATTTCCCAATGATAGTCAAGATCATGTCATTTTCTGGTTATCTCAGCAGTTTTTTTTAAAAAATGGGGGTTGTTGCTGTTGAAGGAAATTTGGGCTTTATTTACAGTTGAGTTTTATTTTCACTCATTTACTTATTAATGTTGTACTGATCAGAGGGCTTTATTGTCCTCTCCGTACATGCATCACACCTTCATGTTCAGAGTCTCTATTTAACACGTGTCAGTAGGTGGGTGACACAGTCAGTTAAACCACATGCTCTCACCTAGCTGCAGAAAGTAAACAAACAACCTGCTGTTTTGTCCGATTTCTTCCTAACATGAGGTACAGTGTAAAGGACTCACGAGTCACATTTGTCAGGAGGACTCTCGGGGGCTATCTGGCTTATCACAGCTTAACTTATCAATTGCCTTTGTTGTTTGGTGGATATTGATCTAGAAGACCTTGTGTCTTGCTAAAGTCACAGCTCTTCTCTCTTTCCTTTGAGTGGATGGGAAGGCTCCAGTGTTGTGGGCTTTGGGAATTCCTACCCGACAGCCCCGCTCCATCATTAGAGACTCAGTGAAGGCTTGTTATCCAGATAGATGCCCTAATTAAGTGGTCCATCCCCGCTCATTCCCCGCAGTGGAAGCCGGCTCACAGCGAGACTTGGAGGGGCAGTGACTGATGGAGGAAATGGTCGAAAGAGCTACACATTTACTTTTATTTGTTTTACTTCCACCTACTCATTTGTTCATTCGACAGAGCACTTATCGACAGTTCCAGTGGTGGGCTCCAAGCTTAAAATGTAACTTGCTTTTCTGAAGGGGTAGAAAATTGTTCCTAATTTTTCTCAACAGCATAGTGTAACTGATCCTGACTGGGCACTAAAGTACCTGGAGTAAAACTGGAAGCCCTGTGAACAGAAAAAGATACACATAGCCTTAATGGAGAATTCCAGGGACTACGGCTGCCCACTGTAGGATTTGTGCATTACTGTGTGAGTCTAGAAGGCTCCATGACTAGGGTAATGATATAAATGGTGGGGGAGGCAGAAGGAACTGAACACACCTGGTAATTAGCAGGGTGCACTTTGTTCAGCACAAACCACTCAGCACTCCAATTATTATCATGATTATTATCATTATTAACTTGCTGTAATCAGTAGTGAGCCCATGGTCTCATGTACATTAGGTAAGCACAACCCTAGTCCCAACATCTTACTTAGAATCTGGTATTATTTTACTATACACACATACACACACACACACACTCATACACACACACACATTAATTCTTAGAGAACCTCAATCAACATATTTTAACCATGTTTGCCCCCAAATCCTCCCCAATTACCTCTACCTTGTGTCTTTTTTAGAAGAGAGTGGTACAGCTGGGTCTTGAGACAGAACTATTCCCAGTTTTCTGAGAAATTGTCAGATTGATTTCCAAAGTGGTTGTACAGTTTTGCACTCCCATCAGCAATGGAGGAGTGTTCCCCTTGCTCCACATCCTTGCCAGCATGTACTGTGACTTGAGTTTTTTATTTTAGCCATTCTGATAGGTGTAAGATGGAATGTCAGAGACGTTTTATTTGCATTTCTATGATGACTAATGACATTGCACATTTCTTTAAGTACTTCACAGTCATTAAAGCCATTATGGACCTATTTGCATACTTCTACATTGTAGGCATCCAGTTAGACCAGCACCAATTGTTGAAAATGCTGTATTTTTTTTCCATTGTATGGTTTTGGCTTCTTTGTCAAAAATCAAGTGTCTGTAGGTACGCAGGTTTATTCCTGGATCTTCAAATCGATTCCATTGATCAACTTCTCTGGCTTTATGCCAATATCATGTGGTTTTTATTTCTATTGCTCAGTAGTACAGCTTGAAATCAGGGATGGTGATATCTCCAGAAGTGCTTTTAGTGTACAGGTTTGTATTAGCTATCTGGGATTTTTAATTTTTTTACGTGAAGTTGAGAATTGTTCTTTCAAGGTCTGTAAAGAATTGTGTTGGAATTTTGATGGGAATTGCATTGACTCTCTAGATAGCATTTGGCAAGATAGCCATTTTGCTATGTTAACTCTACTGATTTTTGTGCATGGGAGATCTTTCCATCTTCTGATATCTTCTTCAAATTCTTTCTTCAGAGACTTAAAGTTCTTTTACACACAGGTCTTTCACTTGTTTGGTTAGAGTTACACCATGATATTTTATGTTATTTGTGGCTATTGTGAAAGGAGTTCTTTCCCTAATTTTTTTTCTCATCCTGTGTATCATTTGTATAAAGGAGGACTACTGGTTTTTTGAGTATATTTTGTATCCAGAAGGTATTTATCAGCTGTAGGAGTTGCCTGGTAGAATTTTTGGGGTCATTTATGTATTCTGTCATATTATCTGCAAATAGCAACACTTTGATTTCTTCCTTTCCAATTTGTATCCCTGTGATCTCCTTTCGTTGTCTTATTGCTCTAAATAGAAGTTCAAGTACTATATCGAAGAGATACAGAGAGAGTGGGCCAGCTTTGTCTTGTCCCTGATTTCAGTGGGATTGCTTTAAGTTTCTCTTCATTTAATTTGATGTTGGCTATTGGCTTGCTGTATATTGCCTTTATTGTGTTTAGGTATGTGTCTTGTATCCCCGATCTCTCCAAGACTTTTAACATGAAGGGGTGTTGGATTTTTATCAAAGGCTTTTTCTAGAATGGAGTATCTCACAGCATCTGTCCTGGTCCTCTGGCTTACACTTTTCCTCGTTTCATTTCTTAATTTTCTTTTACAGTGCTGGAGTTCAGGGCTTTGCATTCCCTAGACAGGCACTCTATCACTGTGCTACAGCTACAGCTCAGAAACTGAGAGAGAGAGAGAGAGGGAGAGAGACAGAGAGACAGAGACAGAGACAGAGACAGAAACAGAAAGAATGTGTGTGAATATGTATTAAATATTTAATCTGATCATACAATACATTTATATTTCACAATTAAGTTGTCAAATGTGAAACTGCTAAGAAAGAATGCTTAATGAAAAACAATTTTCTATACTTGATTTTAATTAAGAATCACCAAAAGCCCAAAGGAAATGACTCATTAATAAAATGGTTGTTCTTTGAGTAACATAAAAAGTTCTAAGAATCTCAGCTACATGAGAAAAATTAATATGTACAAAAATATATGTAAAGATTCTTCTTGCTACACTGCTTCTAAGTTAGCAAAACTTATGATTAGTTAAGTAATTGTGATTCTTTCATACATGAACTTCCATGTATTCACTAATAAGAGTGGTGCTTCTCAGTGGGACAGAATGTCAAAGTATACCCAGAAGGCAACATAGGTGTCACAGCCCAGTGTTGTCAGTATGATCCTGTTCATGCCTTATGTGGCACTGTACACACAGAGGGTTGGCATGGAACTGGGCATGGAAGAAGACATGCCATTCTCTGACATGACAGCATCTGTAGGCTGGAGAGCAACTGAAGCAATTTTATGTTTTATATACGCATTATTAATTATTTATATTACATATCAATTGTTATCCCATTCCTTGTATCCTCCCATTCCTTCCCACTTTCTCCCTACTCCCCTCCCCTATGACTGTGACTGAGGGGGATCTCATCCCCCTTTATATGCTCATTGGGTATCAAGTCTCTTCTTGGTAGCCTGCTATCCTTCCTCTGAGGCCTCCCCCTTCCACAAGGCCTCCCCATCCAGGGGATGTGGTCAAATATGGGGCACCAGGGTTCATGTGAAAGTCAGTCCCTACTCTCCACTCAACTGTGGAGAATGTCTTGTCCATTGGCTAGATCTGAGTAGGGGTTTGAAGTTTACTGCACGTATTGTCCTTGGCTGGTGCCATAGTTTGAGCAGGACCCCTGGGCCCAGATCTGTCTATCATAATGTTCTTCTTGTAGGTTTCTAGGACCCTCTGGATCCTTCTATTTCCCCATTCTCCCATGCTTCTCTTACCTAGAGTCCCAATAGGATGTCCTCCCCTCTGTCCCACTTTCCTGCTAAGTACAGCACATAACTTAAAAGGTAGGTTATCTATACTTTAGTCACCACTTGTTACAATTCATGACAAATTGTTTAAAATTCCTAACATAATCTATCTACTTCCACTCTGGACCATGATAACAAGGATCCACTAAGCAGACATACTGCATTAAACATAAAACATCAATCAGGCCCTTGGACCCAACAAAGAGACAGGGAACTCCAGTGTCCACACAGGGAATAGGTTCAAGAGAGTACACAAAGCATATGCTTAGGGATACTTTCATATTAAACATTATTTTCATATTAAATAATTCAGTTGACTCTTAACACTCTGGATGCTGTGGCTCAGGGAGAGATTTGCTGCGATTCTGGCACAGTTCCTTCTCAGGGAGACATGAGCACTGTAGAGCACATTCTCTGACTATCAAATATTCATCCTGCGCGCCCATCACTCAGCTGAGGCTCTCTCAGACAGAATCCATAAAATAATAATGCTTTACATTCATAGAGGGGTTTCCACCTTCCAGAGCTCTTCCAAATACACAGCGTCCCAAGAGATGGGTGATTATAATGCAGAATAATAAAAATTTAACACACACGAGTCTTCTGTGCTATGTACTTTCTCTCCAGCTCTCCACCTGCCAGGCTTGTCCTTACCTCTTAGTGGACAGTTTAGATGGCACATCTCTCAGGTAACATTCCAGGCTTACCTAGGGGTCTGCCCTGTGCCTGTATTGTTTTCTTGTTGCCTTTGATGGGAAGGTCCTTACCATACTGCTTTGTGGGGTTAACCTGATGCCTACACCCAAGATGCTGGGCTGAAAAATGCTTTACAGTGCCCTAGATCTGACATACCAGGGAGAAGAATACAGGAATCCCTGAAGGTG
Organism: Acomys russatus; assembly: GCF_903995435.1. Taxonomy (NCBI): domain Eukaryota; kingdom Metazoa; phylum Chordata; class Mammalia; order Rodentia; family Muridae; genus Acomys; species Acomys russatus. The sequence continues at coordinate 44,765,761 of NC_067139.1, forward strand.
TGAGTTTGATCACACAAGGAATTATAATGGATGCCTGGGATACATCTATCTATATTATTGCCATGGTCCTATCTGCTTTGTAAGAGTTCCAAGAATACTTGTTCCCCCGCCTACAGAGGTTGCCATGTCAGAAGACGGAACATCTCCTTACATGACCAGGTGCTTGTCTGCACATACTGCTAACACTGAACTGTAACTCCTGTTCTGCCTTAAGGGTATGCCAAAGAAGTCCCTGCCTCCTTTGTGCACCGGCTCTTTCCACGGGTATTGACTTGGCACTTTCAACGTGCTAGACACTTGCTGAGTGACAAAACAAAACAGAGCACAGATAGCACATAGATTTCATTACTGAGATATTCTGGAGTCACTTGATGATTGAAGCAGTTGGAGGAACTCGACTAATAGCTCCCATGGGCCTATAGAAGGTAAGTCAGAAACGAACAATGAAGGGTTTAGGCCTCTATAGGTTCCTTAGGTGCTTCCAGGATGCCCACAATGGGCTCCAACTCTCAGCTTCATTTACAGCTCAGACCCATGCCTCGTGAGCCCAGGGGAGAAGGCAGAACCCTCTGTATAACATCAGATGGAAAGGTATTACTGTGGTTTACGTGGGCTTTCTTCTCTACTCATTCTCCCTGAGCCATTTGGATATTGTCCCTAAAGGGTTAGTTGTTATTGTTGGGGTTAAAAACGGTTGGTTTTCTTCCTACTTCAACAGGATGAGTTAAAATAGAGCCATGCACGGATAGGGTAAAAGTAAGAGGGAGAGTGTCTGTGGAGTCCGCTAATGGAGAAGCAAGAGGCCACTGTAGAGACAACAAAGTGCTTTGCTTTCTTTAGAACCGTCCCGTCTGCTCCACCATAGTAAGAGAAGCCCATTCCTGTCCACTTCTGTGGGTAACTCCCCACTCACTGTGCCATTCTTTTCCTGGCTTACCAAATTTAGTCTTCCTCTGCCTAGAGAGTAGCCATCACCTAGGCACGCTTCTATGTGGGCCTTGCAGCTATGACAATCCCAGCGTGAAGCAATGTAGAAGTAGGAAACATAAACCAGATTTCAGACAATACCGGAAAACACCATGTAAAAGAATTTCCTTGCTACATTTTTAATTACTCAAATTACCTGTTTTTTTTTTTTTATCTACTGCTTTTAAAGGTATAATGTTAAAATCTGCTTCATCTGTCTTTTACTCCTTATTCAGACTACTAAAGAGTTAAAGTGGCATGAGTAGTTGAAGCAGTGTGTCCACTGGGCACTAAAAATGACTTGGTAGTGGCTTTTTTTCCTCCTTTATGATGGCATCACTTGTCTACTGCTGAGGTCTGCCTTTGTTCCCACACCTTCCTGACTTGTTCCATACCCAATGTTCCTGATGCTCTTCCCCTTCTGAGTGCAGCGTAAGCAGCCTCTCTAGTGTAAGGCCTGGTCAGTGCATATCAGTTTACTAGTGGCAGCCAAGTAGGCATATCTGATTAACAGGGGGACAGCTATGGCTGCCAAGACTTGAAGCCTGGGCTTTGGGAACTGACTTTCTAAAGGTAGGACAACAAAATTATAACAATAAGAAGGAAATGCGCACACGCACATGCACACACATAGGCGCACACACATAGACACACACACATAGACACACACACACATACACACACAGAGGCATGCACATGTACATACTTTCATGCAATCACATATGCACACACACAGATGCACTTGCACACACACACACACACACACACACACACACACACACACACACATACACACACACCAGTTTGAAGGGCATGAGTCTGGAAGGAGGGGCAAAGTGAAAGTACAGAAGCCAGGAGTCTCATCAAGCCTTGGTCTGCCCATAGCAAGGGGTTACATCACAAAGGCCAGCACTCTTGTTGTGAGGGGGCGAAATCTAAGTGGGTTCTAGTATGCTCCCTCCATTATGTCATGTGAGAAAACAGTCAACCACGTTTGGAACTGGGGAGACCTCTGCTAGATGACCAGGTGTTGATGGTATAGCATGCAAAGGATCTGGTTAGAGGTGGCCATTACCTTCACTAAGCAAACAGCTATGACTTGGCAAATAAGAAAACCCAAGAGTCTGCAAGTGCTTGTTTATGTGCCGAGCACTGTTTTGTAATTCTTATATATTAACTTGTCCTAGCCAGTGACTTTTAAAGATTGCCACTCCTGTCTTCATTTCATCGGTGGACATTCTTCTGTCTGCCATGATGTCCTACAGTCAGTGAGGATTCAAACACAGGCAGCCTGGATGTCTAGCTTCTGCTCCTCACATTTTTACCTTCTCCAACATCCTACATCGTCTGTTCTGTCCTGTGCTGTAAGCGTCTAGGATTCCACACTCCATTAACTTTCACCATTCAACTGCTTCCCTTCTTAGCTGGAGTGACCGGTGCTTGAGTGGAGACAGCACTCATCTTCTTCTTTGGATCCCACATGAATTCATGCTCGATACATGCTCAGTGGGTGACTGGCTGTGTTGTGGCACTTGCCCTGGGGATTGTAGCAGAATGGAATTACTTGAAGAAAAACCCCAATGCCTTTGAACCCTGAGTCGAGATTATTAGGTCTTCTTCTTCTTTCTTTTTTTTTTTTTTTAAATTGGGAAATGTCTCCAGGTGTGAATGATTAAAAAATTAAACATCAATTAACAATTCAAGTGACTGCCTGTGTTAATAAGTTGCTTATTAACTGAACAGGTAAATATTGTACCCCCACCTAATATTTGAAAATAAGATCCCTTGAGTACATTAAGTAGTAAGAATGGTCTTAAGATTAAACCATGTTATGACCACTTCGGTGTGTCATATTTAAGTCTGTATATGAAAAACTGTAGAGAATACTGACTCAACACAGAGCTTTGTTGTCTTATGAAATGAACAGAATGAAAGACAAGGATGGAAAATATTGTTTCTGTAATCGATAACTCATTAACTGGAGTGCCGAGAAGCTTCCAGATCACCCTTTGGTGACCAAGGCACATATGTGGATTTCTCTCACTTTATCTCTCTTTCTGGTCAGAAGCCCCGTCCCCACATCAGCCTGGATGTTTTCTAAGGAGACTGATACTGATCATCTCTGCTCCACTATATGTTCCCTCATCAGCCCCTGACCAGCTGTCTTCTGCCTTTATTTAAACCTCCCTCATGTGACTTGAGGTTCCTTTAAGACCTGAATCCTGCTACTTGCTGACAAGTTCCTCAGATGCAGACTGGCATTTCTTTTTCTACTCCCTAAGTGGAGTACATTTTTACACATTTCTGATCATTACCTTGATTTGGACAATAGCCTGTAAGAGATAGAATTTACTAGGAATTTGACATCATAGTTGAGTTCCTGCAAGTTGTGGATGACAGACATATGACCCAACCCACATCCTGAACTTAAGTCAAGACTAGCTGTCTCACAGACTAAGAGTCAAAATAAATGATTCTTTGAAGCCACTATATCTGGGGAATGGTTGTTAAACAACAGTATTGTGAGAGTGAACTCATGTGCTCTGACATCTCTGTTTTGCCTTTGCTGACTATATTTGATAGAGTTTTTCCCCTTAATTTTTATAGTGATACCTCTCATAGCCTTGGAATTACTCTTCTCTTCTTTAATATTTCAACACCCTAACATCCTTTGGAACATGATATGCCTCATCACCTTTGTGTCCACAGAGCAGCAAATGATCTTACCACTACATGGAACCAAATTAAGATTTAGCCATTATCCATTGGTTCAGCAAATGGTGGGACTTCAGATATTAACCTTCACCTCCAAGACACTGAATCCGAAACCTGGCCTGGATTGAAGGGTAGATGACACATTTTATCTGTTAAGACAGCTTCACCACTCTTGTTGTCCTGTTAATTATATAGGAGGAGGGGAAATGGCATGTCCTACATGAACTTGTTGGCAAAACTACTAACATTTTTTTCCTCTGGTATTTGTTGACTTACTACTTCCCGTTCCAGTACTGTTCTCATTTTTCCTTATCCAATATCATTTTCTGAAAAGATCACCTCCAGGAAACTATGGACATTACCCCGAGTGTTTCTTTGGATGAGATGATTTATTTTTTTAATGCCACTGGACTTCAGCATTTCAGGGTATTTGACATCCTTCCATACACACCTTGGATATAAGACAAGAAGAAATGAAAATGAATGAATGAGCACTCTAGAAAACGTCACCAAAATTCATTGTGGCTAGATTTATTTATGGATTAGGGGAAGGCCAAAATGCTAGCCAGTCTGAGTACTGGTCACCATTTGGAATGCCACTTATGAAAGGACAAAACTCCTACTAAGATTTGGAAGCAAAGAAACTTTGACCAGAATAGCTAATAGTTTATTTGTTATATCCAGGACAAAAAGGCACATTCTTAATTGGGTCTAAGAGATCACTTATGAAGCAGAAACTCAACTGCTAAGAAAATCAAGGGAATGAAAATTGTATTCAATGCAATGTGGGGATTATCTTCAGAGTCCATGCAGCACTCTATATAGTAAATACAAGAGAATGATGCTCTTTCTTTGATCCACAGGTGTAAACACCAGTAGAAAGACCTGTAAGTAGGAAATCTCAGGGAAAAGAGTCCTCAACTAGTCACTTTGAAAGTCTTAGCTATCCCACCTGTCTAAGCTGGAGTTGCATGGCTGGGTAAAGGCATCACGACATGGAAGCTCTTATAAAGGAAAACATTTAATTTGGACTGGCTTATAGTTTTAGATGTTTAGTTCTTTCTCCTCATGCTGGGAACATAGTGGAATGCAGGCAGGCATGGCGCTGGAGGAGGTGTGAGTTTTACATCTTGACCTGCAGGCAGCAGATATACCTGTGTGTCACACTAGGCCTAGCTTGAGCATATGAGACCTCAAAGTCCGCCTCGATGGTGGCATATTTCATCTAACAAGGCCACATCTATTCCAAATAGGCCACATCTCCTAATAGTACCACTTCCTTTGGGCCAAGCATTCAAACACATAGGTCATTCCTATTCAAACCACCACACCATGTAAAACTCACACACACACACACACACACACACACACACACACACACACACACATATAATCAGACCTTATGAAACCATTTACATTCAACTCTTTGTTGCTCACATGGTTTGTCTGAAATGATATTCCTCAAAGCAGTAGTTGAATGAGTTTGTGAATCACAAAAGTTAAGTTTTGTCGAGTTTCTACACCTTGGGGTGAAACTAACAGTTAGTGGATTTGGATGTAGTCTTTCTCAATTTATCCAGAAAAAAAAATATGTTTTTTTTAAACCAGAGACCATGCACTGGGATTGGGTTTCATAAAATACCAGCCACATATTGTGCAAGACGTAAAGATGCTAAGAGAAGGGCTAAGTCTTGAAATGTAGCATCCTCAGGAGCCAAGGCTAGGACGTCCCTGATTGTACGGAAACTCTTATTACCCACAACTCTACCCATGCTATTATCAAGTTAGATTAAGCTGATGATCATAATTTCTAAACAAAACATCTTCACTAAGAAAAACAAGTACTGAAGGGTAGCAAGAGAATACACGTGATCTGTTTGTATCTCTACCTGCATGGTCACATGGCTGAAAGAAAAGCTCCAGACAAGTGTGACTGTCAACTGTCACAGAATCCTGCAGTCTCTGCCCTGGGATATTTCCCAATGTCACCGTAAAATCGCCTCACACAAGAAAAAAAAAAAACCATTAAGAAATACAATTACTACAGGAAGTGAAGACCTTTTGCAGGAGACTAGATATCGCAGCTTTCATTAAGAGTTCTTCCTGTTTCATGTTCACCTCCTTCTATTTTAAAATGAAAGTGACTTCATTTTCAAGTGACCTTTTAAAAAGTCCAAGCATCAAACACCATAAATATTCAAAATATTCATAATGAAGTCCAGGACTATACTGCTCTGTAGGATGTGCCCCAGACTCAGAAAAGCCTATTTCTTTTCCTTTAAAAGCCAGCTTTGAAAACGATTCATATTTTCTTCACAGGTTCTCATTCCATGTTTCTCTTGGAAGAAGGTTAGAGTTCCCCACCCCAACTCACATCATGGGTATGAGGCTTTCTGGAGAATTTGTTCCCAGCTCCAAAGCAATAACCATCTTACTATGTTATCTATTTGATTTTGATAACACAATATTGTAAATCTTAAATAGACACAATAAAATTTAATGTTTTAAAGAAAAGAGGATGGCTGGCTCTCATTATCTATCTAGTAATAAATAAGTAGTGACTAAATTAGAAAGTTACTCTTGCAAATCTTAACAGTAGTCATTACTTCAGGTTAGAAGCACTGGAAAAAGTTTTTCTTAAAGGGGTAAAATGATAAGCAAACAAGATACCTAATTTTTTTTCTAAAAGTATTTCATCATCATTACACTTAAGTTTAAAATGAAAATAGTTTTGTGCTCCCCCAGAAATGCAACATGATATATATACTAACTAACTTATTAACATAAAGAAGCCTCTTCAGCATTTGGCAAGTATATCTTGGGCGTGAAGGAGGATATGATGCCCTTTCCAGCTTATACCTGCTAGAAATGAATGAAGAACGTGATTTGAATGGAATAAACACCTTATCAGACAAATCTCCAATTAAGAAACATCATTGAGGGCAAGAAGCCCGTGATTCTCCAAATTGTTTAAGTCATGCCACTCAACTTCTAAAGAATTGTTTGAGATTGAACAAGATGAAGACAGGACGAAGTCATGCAGTGGGATCCGTGTAACCTGTGTGACCTGTGTGATCCACATGACTATGGTCTAGAAGACAATCAAAGAAACAGGGGCAAGAAGCAGCATCTTGGTAAAGTTTGCAGATGAGAAATAGCTTCGAATCAATGTGGATTTCCTGGGTCACTAGTAGTAGGTTTTATTCCTAAGAGATTAGTGTTTGTTTTTAGATATTAGACAATTTCAGACACTAAGCACTATAGTAAAGTCTGAGTATGGCACTGAGTATGAGACTTGCTTTCAACAGTTTTAAGAAAAAGGTACACATATGGAACAGGTATGTAGACACAGAGATAGAACACAATGAAACAGAGTATTAATACCTGGAAAATCTGTTGGGAACAGAAGTATAAAAAGGATTATTTATAGCTCATTTACCACTTTTAAGTATTTTGGGTTCTTTTTAAAACAAATGTAATGTTATTTCAGAATGAAAAGTTAAGACAGGAGGGAGAGAGAACGAAGAAGGGAAAAGGGAGAATGAGAATGAGAGAGAGAGAGAGAGAGAGAGAGAAGAGGGGGAGGAGGTGGAAGAAGAGAGGAGAGGAAAGGCATGCAGCTTGAGTTCAACTCTCTGCTATTTTACTGACTTGAGCAGATACTTGGTGTCCCGGAGGCTCAGCTCCTTCATAAAGTAGAGACAGGCAAGGTTCACCAGGATTGACAGACAGTAAACAACATGCGGCAATGAAGCCCACTCCCTAGGATCTGGCTTTGAATCTCTTACTAAGTGTTGTTACATTCACTTCCAGTGACCCTCAACTGCACCAACTCACCTAGAGGGCACTGCAGCCTGAAGACAAGTGGAGAGACGTCAAGGCTACCTGTACCAGCAGAGCCATGGCTTCCTTGAAGCACCTGCTCTTCCATGGGATCTGATGCTCTTATTATTTAACTTGTTTCTACACAACTGTCACCGACACTGCTTTTTTTTCCAGAGTGGTGGAATGCAAACAACGATGGATGAGGATTGTTGAGAAAAGAAATTGAGTTTTCAACTTTAAAGCAATGTCAAGACAGTTACAAATGGTCTTTCCTTTTGAGGAGCCTCTCTGGGATGCTGCTCTCCCAGCCGTTCCTTCTGTGGGCCCTTTCTCCTCCTCGCCCTTTGCTACGACCTCTTGTATGTGTCTTGCTTCCAGGCACTCATTCATATACACTTCCTGCTGTAACACTCAGATCTCTTTATTTCCTCTGCTCCCGTTCTCCTCTCACCTCTCTCTCTCATTCTCTGTTTTGAAAAAAAATATTATTAATTCCAAAGGAACAGCAACAACAACAAAAAAAGCTGCGTGGGAAGGAAATGAGTAGTGAGCTGTAGTTACTTATCCAACTGCCAACTCCCCAGTTCTTCCCTCACTCACACTAACCCCGGGCACCCAGAAGTGGCACTCTTACCCAGAGCCCCATGACTCGCACTGAAAGGGAGACAATGGATATGGGCAGAAGGATGAACCCTGACTGTGCATGAGCTCTAAAAATATGCCCGAGTGTCAAACAGCGCTACATTATTTAAAAGTCACCGCCATCAGGAAAATGCCCTAATTACAGCCCTGCTTTATTTCAAAGCGCTTTAAACACTGTAAGCTCTCATTTGCCATCATTTCACAGTAGAGTGTTGATAACTCAAACTAGGTTAATTCTCAAAGGTAATTTTTCAGAGAGAGAGAAACTGTCTTTTATTATCTCAATACTCTTTATCACTGTTGGACAATTCAAACTGTGGGTGCATAAGATGAACTCAGACCCCTAGTGGTCAGAAGTTTCCCCAGTAAGTCACTTATATCTTTAAAGTCACTTTCTTTAGATAGTTTCTCTGATTTTTAGGAAATTGAAAACCGAGACTCTATTTTCTTGTTTGTAAATGTTCATACTTTTTTGGGGACAGAGAGAGACATTTTCTAGAATATGGAAAAGGAACAAGATACAAGTTAAACTCGAAGGAAACTCTTTTCATGAAGTATCGACTCAATTCTGGTGATTTTACTGCGCATCTGACAACCCTCACACATGGGCCGCCTTAGTTACTCATAAAATTTCCCAGAGCTCTCTGTTCTACACTCTCTTCATTGTCCCTTTTTCATTCACTAAATATTTGTTGAACAGCTGTTTGTTTGCCAGCCCCTGTGCTAACTATGGGGACCCAAAGAAGAATGACTGGTTGGAAGCCCCACAGAACCCTCAGTCAGCCTGGATCTCCCTGGAATTTAGGACATGCTTGGTAACACGAAATACATGGGGAATGCAAGTGCACTCGAGCATTAAAAGGAAGGGCATAAAAGAAGCAGAAATAACACATCCAGAAAGACCACAAGCATGTTTACCAGGGGTACAGTTTACAGCCTGGCATACAATGTGTTGCCAAACAGCTGCATACATGAGAGGACACAGAAGAATAGATGGCTTGGAACCATGCCAGGAAAGAGGAGTAATTAATAAGAAGGAAGAAGGAGACACGCATTCTTATCTGTTTCCTGACTGTGCTATGACTCCCGTCTATCTGTTCATGATCTCGGAGGGTGAGAAGTATGTACCTGCGTCTGTCAAGGTTCATTACATGGAAGAAGACAAAGCAAGGCTGAAAAGTAGAAGATGGGGTAAGGTGAGTTAAGCGTTTTTCAGCTTTGGTCTGAGCCATTTCCACCTGGATCATTTGAGGGGTTTAAGTAGACTGCATATTTCTGGGCGATGAGCCAACTTTAAAGAGACTGGGTGTCAGGCTTGATGATCTGGGTGTGCATTTTTTAACAAATGTGAAGAGTGGGTCTCCACATTAAAACTCGAGAGGCAGTCTATTTACTAAATTGACGATTTTTACTTTGACTGACCTGGCCAAGATCCCATAGCACACAACTGTCAGTAAGGTCTTGCCACTACCAAACTGGGACAGGACCTTCTCCACCTGCCACTCAACCCCACACTCCCTCTTAGCACACCAAGGAATCTAGACTGATGGGGTCAACTAAACCTTAGTTCTGTGAGTTGCTGCTCATTGGTAACAATGTCCTACTGGTTAGCCAGTCGGAGTGTCATGGAGAGGCTAAGCATGTCCCAACTCACTATTCACTGTGGATGAATTCTAAACAGGAAACCCAAGGCAGGACATTTAACATTCTGTGCTACTTACTGGTGATAAGAAATATGGGCTGTGGCTTAATCAATCTGTGGGTTACCAATTGTGCAGTGAAATACCAGGAACAATCCTCTTAAACAAACAGATGTGGAGGGTATGTTGATGCGTGTGTGAATTTTTTTTTTTTGAGAAATGTAAACAGGATCATAATTAAGGAAATCACAGTGATAAAAAAAAACCACACAAGAATCTTCCTTGTTTCCTTTCCAGGTACCTGAATCACATGCCAAAAACTTTCTAAGAGAAAAAAGTCAACTGCAACATCAACAAACACTACCTGTTTCAGAGTCTCCACAAATGAGCTGAGTCCAGCAAATTATCTCTAATATTGCATACTATTGGCTGTACAAGGCAGAGATGAACCAATTTCTCATAGTCCATGATTAAGATCATAAAAAATATAATGACTTGGGGCATATATTTTCCATTTTTCAGGGCATATGTTCTCTATATCAGGAATTCATTGCTGCTACTACAGCATGATAATTCTCAGAGCCAATACATAAACAAATAAGTATGGCTGTGTTTTAATAAAACTTTATTTACAAAAACAAGTAGTGGGCCAGATTTGGCCAGTACCAATCTCAAATCACACTTAGGAAATATCCAGATAATTTTTAATATTATCAAGGCCAGTCTTTGCTATACTGTGAGTAAACTATGGTTTTTTTGCTTTAAAAACTACCCTTTGGTACCATCCTCTGTTGTATCTATCTAGCACACTGTCCTACTGTAAAGAAGGATGCCACTATTTCTTACAATAAAAATAACACTTTATAGCAATATGATAATTTCTTACCCATAAAACAAAAATCTAGACCTCCCTAGGGTACAGCCATATATGCATATGCATACAATACAGATAAGGATAAAACATTCCCAATGAGAAAATATAAACCAAAAATGTCTTGGCACCTGAAGCCTAGTGTTATGATATGTCACTCAAATTGTCTAGAACTTGGAGTAATTTCACATGAAAAGATGTTTGGATTCCAAATGCATAACCAATAAATAACTGCAAAATTTCTGAAAATTAGAAAACTGAATCTGAAATAGTCTGTCCCCAAATATTTTAGGTAGAAGATAGTCAACCCATGTATAGAACATCCTTGGTCTCTAACCTCTGCAAACAGACTCCTGAGTGGGAAAAGACCATAACAATGTTTTCCCATGTTATTTTGAAGCCTTTACATTTTGTTAATATGAACAAATAATACTCTTTTTAATTAAAAAATAAAGAAGAACCACATCACAATCTTATGAATACTGGAAGACCTGTTAATAAAATTCCTCTGGATCTCACCTAAGCTTTCAGAGGCTCCTTCCATCACCAACCAACCATTTAGTCATTCCATATACACAGGAAGTACAGGAAATTTGGTTAGGCATCAAACCCTAGAGTAGGTGTAAGGAATTCTTAGAGTTTACATTCTGTTGGAAGAAACAGACACCAATCAACTACACGTCTCTCTCTCTCACCACACACATACTACACAACGCCCATCTTCAATTCATAGCACACACATGCACTTCACACACACATACATACACACAGACCCTCATACCACACACATACTACACACACACTCAAACATACACACCACATATATTCATACCATACTCACACTCACACTCACATGCACACACAAACACTCACACCACACACACATTCACACGACAGGCACCACACGTACTCACATTATACACATTTATTCCACACACAAAGACACACACTCACACACACACACACCACACTTACTCATACACAAAGACACACACCTACACCACACACAAACATCACACACACACACACAACACACACACACACACACACACACACACACACACACACACACACACACACACTGCATTGCGTCATCAGTTTTTTTGAAGAAAGCTAAACTTTCTCTAATTACCCAAGCAGAACATGCATGGCTTCTTAGCCTGGAGATCTAAAATACTAGTCTGCAACTTGTTTTCTACAAACCTATCACTTCTTCTTCATATCTCTTCCCAGAGAAATTACTTTTCAGACTTCTCAACAGCTTACGAATACTAACTAAGCCCTAACGAGTTCAAAAGTCAGTAATGACAGTGCTAATTCAATGGCCCATTTGGTATCTAGACAGTTACTTTTCATCAAAGGAAAAAAAAATAGGATTATCGAGTAAGCTAGAAGAATTTTCTTTACATGATTGATGGGGAGAAAAAGTAACCACCTTTGAAGTGTCACAAGAATTCCACCTCTTCAGGGCTCTCTTTTTTCTCCTGACACTCATGAGTAATTGAAAGGACAGAAGCTCCTTAGAATGACCAATGAAGCAAAATGACAACTCTGTCTTTGCTGTCTACCCATAGAGTGACATACTGAGGACTTGGATAGTTGAGAGCTGACAGGATGTAAAACTTCTCTTTGATGGGCTCCTCCAATGCCTTGCTCACAGCAGACCTGTTACCCACCAGGCCACAAAGACTTTGGGTGAAATACAGATCTGAAAAGCAAGCATTAGTGCTTGGCAGGAGCCAGTGTCTAGGGGCCTGCTGTAGGACCATCTATGTGATTTCAGGGCCAATGAGACATGAGCAAAGTACACCAAAAGGAAATCAACGAAGAAAACATGATGGAATAGGTAGAACACACTGAATATGATTTTAAAGGAGTGTCTCCTCATCCACAATGACTAATTAGCCACAGCATCCGAGCGGACAGTCTGCAAGTCTGCAAAGCATCAGCACTGGCCTCTCTGCTCCAGTTCACTGATGCCGAGGTAGACAGCTCTTCTCTTGGAAGAGGCACTACTCTATATCAATAAGCTTTATAAAGATAACTTAGAATATAATTACACTGAAGTACACTGTTGCTTATAAACTGTAAGAATCAGAAATGATCAGGCAGGTGAGAAATTTTTATGCACATGCTCATTTTTCTAAACACCGTAAATCTATTATCTTCATCCAGTTTCTGATATCAAAAGACAATTAGCCACCAGTTACTTAAACAGTACATACAGTCTAAGATATGTGTTGTTAGGTGATTTCTCTGTTTGAAGAGGCTCCTCGAACATATTTAGCTAAACTAAGATGGCTTTAGCACTACTAGAAAATATAATCTTATAGGACCATTGCTGAATTCTTAGTCTTCGATAGCATGGGTCATTACATTATACTTACATGACCATATTGCAGAATGGGTAGTTATGGTGAACTAAAACCTAGAATCTGATCACTCTTCAACTGAGAAATCCAAGATCAAGGGACTTCCTTTGCCTTCTAATCACAGTGGTAGATATCACACAGAGACTAAATACACTCTTATGATGAACCTCCTCTCCAGAGATGGGTTTTAATCTACTTATAGGAGCAGGACCTACATGATGTAATCACTCTCCAAACATCATAATTTTAAACATTGTTATGACTCTTATACATGAACTTCATGAGGATTATTCAAACTATGGCACTGATCCAGGCAATGATAGACCCTCTTCTCATCTCTAGGAAGAAGGATGAGGACATATTTCTAGGAGGAAGTAGACTTCCTCCCTCTCCCTCTCCATCTCCCCCCTCTCCCTTCCCCCTGTGTATACAGTAATGGACATCAGGACTAGTGTCATATACATGCTAGTCAAGTTGAGTGCCCCATATTGAGTTTCAATGTCAGCTCAGAAACAAATTTTCATTTGTTGATAAGTAAAACTCTGCCTGGTGATATGGATCAAAGTAGAGTTGTTGTTAGCTTTTTTGAGGCTTAAGGTTCAAAGCCAGATAGATATTGGATGGAGAACAAAGAGGGGAAAGGAAATAGACAGGGGAAACAAGCAGAAAACAAACAGAGAGACCCTTTTCAGGGATGCCAAAGCATCACTTAAGTGCCCCTGACCTGATTCTAGAGTGTGAGAGTTATTGATCAACCCTCATTCAATGAGGGTTAGTGAACAAGTGCCATTGGTTGAGGCAGAGAAAGGTTGGAGTCAGTGGTACTCCAGATGACATGAAACAACACATTACTCATTGGGGCTTTCCTATGTGGAAACAGGGCTGGTATCCATATTCACCATTCATATAATGATGGTACCCCCAGCCTGCCAAGCAAGTGAGTTGTTTGTCTCTTTGGTACCTATTACCACAAATCACTGGTGGCATACAAGAGAATGGCAAAGATAGTTTAAATAATGGTGCAACAGCAATCTCCAAGACAGCACCTCCCACAAAATAATCTTTCTCAGGGAATATACCTTTAAAGTAGAAGAGAGACTCAAGAGACACCTGTTGAATGAATGGATACAAATGCAAAACACATTTACACAGTATTGTTGCTTCATTAAACAGAGTCAGTTTACACTGATGCAATTCTACCTGCTTGGTGATCTTGAATTTGATTGCAGAGTATCCATTGTCTTTTATGGCATAGCCAAAAAGATACAAGTAAATTTTTTCTTTAAAAGAAAAAAACAAAAAAAAAACCAAAAAAACAAGTTTCTATTTATCTGTCGAAAATTTCATGTTTGTACATTGTGTTTTGATATCACCCAGCACAACTTCCTTCTAGCTGCTCCTGTTGCCCCCATCAGATCTCCCTCCCAATTTGTTGTCCTCCTTTTTGTTTTTCTTGATATTAATAAACTCTTTAGTGCAATTAGGCATAGCTTTGCATACATAAAGGC